>NW_027596490.1:0-270992 GCF_964194155.1 Cetorhinus maximus
GCCAGAATTCAGGATGCGACGGACGGGATTTGCACCTCTTCTCCCTCCATCTGTATCTCTCTCTCCCTCCGTCTCCCTCTCCCTCTCCCGGCTCCTTCCTCTCGCTTAGGGTGGATCCCACCTGTAGGGCAGACAAACAGAGGGTGGGTGGGTGGAGTGGAGGGGAGGGAGGGTGAGGGGGAGGGAGGGGGAGGTTAGGGAGGGTGAGGGTGAGGGAGGGTGAGGGGGTGGGTGGGGTGGAGGGGAGGGAGGATGAGAGGAGGGAGGGGGAGGGGTGGGGGAGAGGGGGGGGAGGGGGAGGGGAGGGGGAGGGAGAAGGGAGGGAGGGAGAGGGAGGGAGAGGGAGGGGGAGGGAGGGGGAGGGAGGGGGAGGGAGAGGGAGGGAGGGAGAGTGTGAGGGTGAGGGGAGGGGAGGGTGAGGGGGAGGGGAGGAGGAAAACAATCCCCGTTAGATTGACCATCGCTTTACTGGGTCGGAGTCACTCACCCTCCCCCCATGTAGCCGGAATTCAGGATGCGGCGGGCGGGATTTGCGCCTCTTCTCCTCCGTCTCCCTCTCTCTCTCCTCCCTCCGTCTCCCTCTGTCTCCCTCTCTCTCTCCCGGCTCCTTCCTCTCGATTCAGGATGGATCCCACCTGTAGGGCAGACAAACAGAGGGAGGGTGGGTGGGGGGTGGAGGGGAGGGGCGGTGAGGGGGAGGGAGGGGGAGGAGAGGGGAGGGAGGGTGAGGGAGGGTGGGGTGAGGGGGTGTATGGAGGGGAGGGAGGGGAGGAGTGGAGGGTAAGGGGAGGCTGAGGGGAGGGGAGGGTGAAGGGAGGGGGCGGGGGCGGGAGGGGGAGGAGGGAGGGTGAGGGAGGGAGAGGGTGAGGGTGGGTAAGGGAGGGTGAGGGAGGGTGAGGGAGGGTGAGGGAGGGAGGGTGAGGGAGGGAGGGTGAGGGTGAGGGGAGTGGGAGGGTGAGGGAGGGGAGGGAGGGAAAACAATCCCCGTTAGATTGACCATCGCTTTACTGGGTCGGAGTCACTCACCCTCCCCCATGTAGCCGGAATTCAGGATGCGGCGGGCGGGGCGGCCGCGGCGGGCGGGATTTGCGCCTCTTCCCCCTCCGTCTCTCTCTCTCTCTCTCTCGCCCCGCACACCCGGCGGCTCCTCACCCCTTCTCCGCCAAACCAGCCCAGGGGCGGGGCGGGGCATTGACTGCGCGATGGGCGGGGCTTTGGCCGGCTCCACCCCCTTTATAAAGGCCAGCGGCTTCCCGCCCCGCCCCTTCCCATTGTGAGGTCACACCCCGATCCAGCCAATCAGGGAGGGTTGGGGGGGGAGGAGCTGTGTGATGATTGGTTCAAGGGGTTGAGGGTGGGACCCGTGGGCTCGTGGGCGGTGTGGGGGGCGGGGCCCCCAGCGAGAACACGCCCCCACCCCTTGTGACGTCACAAGGGGAGATTCGGGTGGGTGAGATGAGGGATTGGCAGTTTTTATTTGGTTGAGGGGTCCTCCTGCCCCTCCCCCGTCCCCAACCACCCACCCCCACCCCACCCACCCCCCCATCACCGTCACTCACCCACATCACCGTCACTCACCCACATCACCGTCACTCACCCACATCACCGTCACTCACCCCCATCACCGTCACTCACCCCCATCACCGTCACTCACCCCCATCACCGTCACTCACCCACATCACCGTCACTCACCCCCATCACCGTCACTCACCCCCATCACCGTCACTCACCCTCATCACCGTCACTCACCCCCATCACCGTCACTCACCCTCATCACCGTCACTCACCCCCATCACCGTCACTCACCCCCATCACCGTCACTCACCTACATCACCGTCACTCACCCCCATCACCGTCACTCACCTACATCACCGTCCGGCGCGCCAACCGACCCCAACCACGTGGCCGCTGTGCGAGATCCCATGGGTGGCAGGAGAGAGAGAGAGTTGGGGTGAGGAGGGGTGTTTGTAGGGGGAGGGGAGAGAGACGGCCAGCGGGGTCATCCAGCTGGCCGAAGGGAGGGAGGGAGGGAGGGTTGCTGGGCTGGGAACTCCAGAGGAATCTCGCCCTCCACGCGCGCCGCACTCCCTAACACAACAGCACAAGGATTAGACCATAAGACACAGGGGCAGAAATGAGGCCATTCGGCCCATCCAGTCTGCTCCTGCCATTCAATCATGGCTGATAAGTTTCTCAACTCCATTCTCCCGCCTTCTTCCCGTAACCTTTGATCCCCTTACCAATCAAGAACCTATCTATCTCGGTCTTAAATACACTCAATGACCTGTCCCTCCACAGCCTTCTGTGGCAATGAATTCCATAGATTCACCACTCTCTCTGGCTAAAGAAGTTTCTCCTCATCTCTGTTCTAAAAGGTCTTCCCTTTACTCTGAGGCTGTGCCCTCGGGTCCTAGTCTCTCCTACTAATGGAAACATCTTCCCCCACGTCCGCTCTATCCAGGCCTTTCAGTATTCTGTAAGTTTCAATCAGATCCCCCCCTCATCCTTCTAAACTCCATCGAGCATAGACCCAGAGTCCTCAAACGTTCCTCATATGTTCAGCCTTTCATTCCTGGGATCGTTCTCGTGAACCTCCTCTGGACCCTCTCCAGGGACAGCACATCCTTCCTGAGATACGGGGCCCAAAATTGCTCACAATATTCTCAATGTGGTCTGACCAGAGCCGTATAAAGCCTCAGCAGCACATCCCTGCTTTTATATTCTAGTCCTCTCCAAATAAATGCCAACATTGCATTTGCCTCCCTAACTACCGACTCAACCTGCAAGTTAACCTTAAGAGAATCCTGGACTAGGACTCCCAAGTCCCTTTGCACTCCAGATTTCTGAATTCTCTCCCCATTTAGAAAATAGTCTATGCCTCTATTCTTCCTCCCAAAGTGCATGGACCTCACACTTGCCCACATTGTATTCCATCTGCCACTTCTTTGCCCATTCTCCTAACCTGTCCAAATCCTTCTGCAGCCTCCCCGCCTCCTCAATACTACCTGTCCCTCCACCTATCTGATACGTGTGACTCATGTGGGGCTTTGTAGACGTTGTCCTTCCTGCTAGTTTGGTGTAGAGGTGGTCAATCTTGGGGAATAGGGGACCTGTGCAGTTTGGTTGCTCTGTTGACCGTTAGTTTACAGTCCCCCCCCCAACACAGGGCTGGTCTGGTTTAAGGACAGGGACTAGGTTGTGCTGCCCACTCTTGAGAACTGAACGGCTTTTCTGACCCCCACCCCCCACAGCCTCTCTGGCTGGCTCAGCTCAGCATCAACCTTCTCTCTCAGGGAGCTCGGCGCCGGTCTTGGCTTCAGGTAGCGAGGGGGTTGCTCCTGGGTCCACGTGAATCTGGGCCTGGAGGCTTTGGATTGTTCCCCCCAGTTCCCTGTCCTTGGAGACAGGCTCACATTTCTTTAGCAGCTCTGACAGTCACAGAGAGTCACAACTGGAGAGATTCGGAGCAGTTTAATTTCACCCCTTTCAACCAACCACCCCCGAGATCAAATAGCAAAGGAAAAGTACAGCACAGGAACAGGCCCTTCGGCCCTCCAAGCCTGCGCCCATCACATTGCCCGTCAAACTAAAACATTTCGCACTTCCCGGGGTCGGTATCCCCTCTATTCCCATCCTATTCATGGATTGCTCAAGCTGCCTCTTAAACCCCACGATCGTACCTGCTTCCACCACCTCCTCTGGCAGCGAATTCCCTCTGTGTAAAAAACTTACCCCCGCACATCATCCTCTATAGTTTCCTCCTCTCACCTTAAATCTATGTCCCCTTAGTCATTGACTCTCCCACCCTGGGAAAAAGCTCCTGACTATCTTACTCTGTCGAAAGGCTTGGTCCTTCATCTCCTGCCCCCATCACTGGGAGTTGTGTCGATCGGTGTCGATAATGAACAGTTTTCTCTGCTGACACCTTTATCCAGGACTCCTTCGCCTGGGAACCTTTCCGACTGGCCAGATGTTTGTTCCAGATGTAACTGTCGATCACCTTTATTTAAATATCGGAAAGCGTGTTCCCTGAAAACACACTCGTGTCTACTTCCGTTCCTCAGGGGTTGACCGGTCACTGGCGCTGGGACAAGAATTGCCTCTGTCTCTCCAGCTTTGGTGTTGAATAAGGAATGAATGTCAGGATTGGTTGTTTCGGGCTCTGCTACGCTGTAGACTTCATTGAACGGCGATAGTTGCCTGGGAGCCTGTTTAAATCTTCCTTTGCAATGTTTCATTAGGTGTCCGCTCCTGGGGCTAAAACAACCCTCCACCTTTTTCAATGGCCGGTCGCTCGGAGTGTTGCTGGTGTCCAAGTCGGTGAAAAACCGTTTCCCATTTTTGATGCTTTCATTTCGCATTAGACCCTTCAAACTCCCCGAGATCACACTCTCAGTTCCTTCAAACTCCCCGAGATCTCACTCTCAGTCCCTTCAAACTCCCCGTGATCTCACTCTCAGTCCCTTTAACCTCCCCGTGATCTCACTCTCTGTCCCTTTAACCTCCCCGTGATCTCACACTCTGTCCCTTTAACCTCCCCGTGATTTCTCTCTCAGTCCCGTCAAACGCCCCAAGATCTCACTCTCTGTCCCTTTACCCTCCCCGTGATCTCACTCTCTGTCCCTTTAACCTTCCCGTGATCTCACTCTCTGTCCCTTTAACCTCCCCGTTTCCTCACTCTCTGTCCCATTAACCTCCCCGTGATCTCACTCTCAGTCCCTTTAACCTCCCCGTGATCTCACTCACTGTCCCTTCAAATGCCCCGAGATCTCACTCTCAGTCCCTTTGACCTCACCGTGATCATAATCTCTAACCCTTTAACCTCCCCGTGATTTCTCTCTCAGTCCCGTCAAACGCCCCAAGATCTCACTCTCTGTCCCTTTAACCTCCCTGTGATCTCACCCTCTGTCCCTTTACCCTCCCCGTGATCTCACTCTCTGTCCCTTTAACCTTCCCGTGATCTCACTCTCTAACCCTTTAACCTCCCCGTTTTCTCACTCTCTGTCCCATTAACCTCCCCATTATCTCACTCACTGTCCCGTTTACCTCCCCGTGATCTCACTCTCTGTCCCTTTAACCTCCCCGTGATCTCGCTCTCTGTCCATTTAACCTCCCCATGATCTCACTCTCTATCCCTTTAACCTCCCCGTGATCTCACTCTCTGTCATTTTAACCTCCCCCTGATCTCACTCTCTGTCCCTGTAACTGTCTCCCTGATCTCACTCTCTGTCCCTCTCACTGTCCACGTGATTTCACTCTCTGTCCCCTAAACTGTCCCCCTGATCTCACTCTCTGTCCATTGAACCTCAACGTGATCTCACTCTCTGTCCCTTTAACGTCCCCGTAAATCCACTTTCAGTCCGTTTAACCACCCCGTGATCTCAGTCTCTGTCCCTATAACCTCTCCGTAATCTCACACTCTGTCCCTTTAACCTCCCCGTGGTCTCACTCTCTGTCCCTTTAACATCCCCGTGATCTCACTCTCTGTCCCAATAACCTCCCCGTGATCTCACTCTCTGTCCCATTAACCTCCCCGTGATCTCACACTCTGTCCCTTTAGCCTCCCCGTGATCTCACTCTCTGTCCCTTTAACATCCCCGTGATCTCACTCTCTGTCCCTTTAATTGTCCCCGATGATCTCACTCTCTGTCCCTTTAACCTCTCCGTGATCTCACTGTCTGTCCCATTAACCTCCCCGTGATCTCACTCTCTGTCCCTTTAACCTCCCCGTGATCTCACTCTCTGTTCCTTTGATATCCACGCGATCTCACTCTCTGTCCCTTTAACCTCTCCGTCATCTCACTCCCTGTCCCTTTTAGCTCCCTGTGATCTCACTCACTGTCCCTTTAACCTCCCAGAGATCTCACTCTCTGTCCCTTTAACCTCTCCGTCATCTCACTCTCTGTCCCTAAAACCTCCCCGTGATCTCACTCTCTGTCCCTTTAACTTCCCCGTGATCTCACTCTCTGTCCCTTTAACCTCCCTGTGATCTCACTTTCTGTCCCTTTAACCTCCCAGAGATATCACTCTCTGTCCCTTTAACCTCCCCATGATCTCACTCTCTGTCCCTTTAACTGTCCCCCTGATCTCACTATTTGTCCCTTTAACTGTCCCTGATCACACTCTCTGTCCCTTTAACCTCCCCGTGATGTCACTCTCTGTCCCTTGAACTGTCCCCCTGATCTCAATCTCTGTACCTTTAACTTTCCCCCTGATCTCACTCTCTGTCCCTTTAACTGTCCCCCTGATCTCACTCTCTGTCCCTTGAACTGGCCCCCTGATCTCACTCCCTGTCCCTTTAAATGTCCCCCTGATCTCACTCTCTGTCCCGTTAACTAATGTCCTAATCTCACACTCTCTCCCTTTAAATGTCCCCGATGATCTCACTCACTGTCCCTTTAACCTCCATGTGATCTCACTCTCTGAGCTTTAAACTCCCCCTGATCTCACTCTCTGTCCGTTTAACCTCCGCATGATCTCACTCTCTGTCCCTTCAACCTCCCCGTTATCTCACTCTCTGTCCCTTTAACCTCCCTGTGATCTCAATCACTGTCCCTTTAACACCCCCGTGATCCTACTCTCTGTCCCTTTAATCACCCCGTGATCTAACTTTCTGTCTCTGTAAACTTCCCGTGATCTCACTCCCTGTCCCTTTAACCTCCCCGTGATCCCAATCTCTGTCCCTTTAACATCCCCGTAAATCCACTCTCAGTCCATTTAACCACCCCATAATCTCACTCTCTGTCCCTTTAACCTCCCCGTGGTCTCACTCTCTGTCCCTTCAACCTCCCCGTGATCTCACTCTCTGCCCCTTTAACTGTCCCTGATCTAACTCTCAGTCCCTATAACTATGCCCATGATCTCATTCTCTGTCCCTAGAAATGTCCCCCTGATCTCACTCTCTGTACCTTTAACTGTCCCTGATCTCAATCTATGTCCCTTTACCCTCCCCGTGATCACAGTCTCTGTCCCTTTAACCTCCCAGTGATCTCACTCTCTGTCCCTTTAACCTCCCCGTGATCTCACTCTCTGTCCCTTTAACCTCCCTGTGATCTGAGTCTCTGTACCTTTAACCTCCCCATGATCTCAGTCTCTGTCCCTTCAACCTCCCCGTGATCTCACTCTCTGTCCCTTTAACCTCCCCGTGATCTCACTCTCTGTCCCTTTAACCTCCCAGTGATCTCAGTCACTGTCCCTTTAACCTCCCTGTGATCTCACTCTCTGTCCCTTTAACCTCCCCGTGATCTCACTCTCTGTCCCATTAACATCCCCCTGTTCTCTCTCTCTCTTTAACCTAACGTGATCTCACTCTCTCTCCCTTTAAATTCCCCGACATCTCGCTCTCTGTCCCTTTAACCTCCCCGTGATCACACTCTCTGTCCCTTCAACCGCCCCTTGATCTCATTCCCTGTCCCTTTAACTATTCCATGATCTCACTCACTGCCCCTTTAACTTGCCCGTGATCTCACTCTCTGTCCCTTTAATCCCCAAGTAATCCCACTCTTTGTCTCTTTAACCTCCCCGTGCTCTCACTCACTGTCCCTTAAACCACCCCCTCATCACACTCACCGTCCCTTTAAACTGCCCCTCATCTCACTCTCTGTCTCTTTAAAATCCCCCTGATCTCACTCTCTGTCCCATTAACCTCCCCATTATCTCACTCACTGTCCCGTTTACCTCCCCGTGATCTCACTCTCTGTCCCTTTAACCTCCCCGTGATCTCGCTCTCTGTCCCTTTAACCTCCCCATGATCTCACTCTCTGGCGCATTAACCTCCCCATTATCTCACTCTCTGTCCCTTTAACCTCCCCGTGATCTCACTCTCTGGGCCTTTAGCCTCCCAGTGATCTCACTCTCTGTCCCATTAACCTCCCCGTGATCTCACTCTCTGTCCCCTTAACCTCCCCGTGATCTCACTCTCTGTCCCTTTAACCTTCCCGTGATCTCTCTCTCTCTTTAACATTCCGTGATCTCACTCTCTGTCCCTTTAAAAGCCCCGTGATCTCACTCTCTCTCCCTTTAACATCCCCGTGATCTCACTCTCTGTCTCATTAACCTCCTCGTTATCTCACTCTCTGTCCCTTTAACATTCCCGTGAACTCACTCTCTGTACCTTTAACCTCCCCGTGATATCACTCTCTGTCCCTTTAAACACACAATGATCTCACTCTCTGTCCCTTTAACCTCCCCGTGATCACACTCTCTGTCCCTTCAACAGCCCCTTGATCTCCTTCCCTGTCCCTTTAACTATTCCGTGATCTCACTCACTGCCCGTTTAACTTGCCCGTGATCTCACTCTCTGTCCCTTTAATCCCCAAGTGATCTCACTCTTTGTCTCTTTAACCTCCCCGTGCTGTCACTCACTGTCCCTTTAACCACCCCCTCATCACACTCACCGTCCCTTTAAACTGCCCCTCATCTCACTCTCTGTCTCTTTAAAATCCCCCTGATCTCACTCTCTGTCCCATTAACCTCCCCATTATCTCACTCACTGTCCCTTTAACCTCCCCGTGATCTCACTCTCTGTCCCTTTAACCTCCCCATGATCTCGCTCTCTGTCCCTTTAACCTCCCCGTGATCTCACTCTCTGTCCCTTTAACATCCCCATGATCTCACTCTCTGTCCCTTTAACCTCCCAGTGATCTCACTCTCGGTCCCTTTAAACACACCATGATCTCACTCTCTGGCGCATTAACCTCCCCATTATCTCACTCTCTGTCCCTTTAACCTCCCAGTGATATCACTCTCTGTCCCATTAACCTCCCCGTGATCTCACTCTCTGTCCCCTTAACCTCCCCGTGATCTCACTCTCTGTCCCTTTAAACGCCCCGTGATCTCACTCTCTGTCCCTTTAACCTCCCCGTGATCTCAATCTCTGTCCCTTTAAACTCTGCGTTATCTCACTCCCTGTCCCTTTAACCTCCCCGTGTTCTCACGCTCTGTCCCTTTAACCTCCCCGTGATGTCAACCTCTGTCCCATTAACCACCCCGCGATTTCACTTTCTATCCCTTTATCCTCCCCGTGAACTCACCCTCTGACCCTTTATCGTTCCCGTGATCTCACTCTCTGTCCCATTAAGCTCACCGTGATCTCACTCTCTGTCCTTTTAACCTCCCCGTGATCTCACTCTCTGTCCCTTTAACCTCCCCGTGATCTCACTCTCTGTCCCTTTAACCTCCCCGTGATCTCACTCTCTGTCCCTTTAACCTCCCCGTGATCACACTCTCTGTCCCTTTAACCTAACCGTGATCTCACTCTCTGTCCCTTTAACGTCCCCGTGATCACACTCTCTGTCCATTTAACCTCCCCGTGATCTCACTCTCTGTCCCATTAACCTCCCCATTATCTCACGCTCTGTCCCTTTAATCTCCCCGTGATCTCACCCTCTTTCCCTTATATCCTCTCCGTGATCTCACTCTCTGTCCCTTAAACGTCCCCATGATCTCATTCTCTGTCCCTTTAACCTCCCTTTGATCTCACTCTCTGTCTCATTAACCTCCTCGTTATCTCACTCTCTGTCCCTTTAACATCCCCGTGAACTCACTCTCTGTACCTTTAACCTCCCCGTGATATCACTCTCTGTCCCTTTAAACACACCATGATCTCACTCTCTGTCCCTTTAACCTCCCCGTGATCTCACTCTCTTGACCTTTAGCCTCCCAGTGATCTCACTCTCTGTCCCATTAACCTCCCCGTGATCTCACTCTCTGTCCCCTTAACCTCCCCGTGATCTCACTCTCTGTCCCTTTAACCTTCCCGTGATCTCTCTCTCTCTTTAACATTCCGTGATCTCACTCTCTGTCCCTTTAAACGCCCCGTGATCTCACTCTCTCTCCCTTTAACCTCCCCGTGATCTCAATCTATTTCCCTTTAAACTCTGCGTTATCTCACTCCCTGTCCCTTTAACCTCCCCGTGTTCTCACGCTCTGTCCCTTTAACCTCCCCGTGATGTCAACCTCTGTCTCATTAACCACCCCGCGATTTCACTTTCTATCCCTTTATCGTCCCCGTGATCTCACCCTCTGACCCTTTATCGTTCCCGTGATCTCACTCTCTGTCCCATTAAGCTCCCCGTGATCTCACTCTCTGTCCATTTAACCTCCCCGTGATCTCACTCTCTGTCCCTTTAACCTCCCCGTGATCTCACTCTCTGTCCCTTTAACCTCCCCGTGATCTCACTCTCTGTCCCTTCAACCTCCCCGTGATCACACTCTCTGTCCCTTTTACCTAACCGTGATCTCACTCTCTGTCCCATTAACCTCCCCATTATCTCACGCTCTGTCCCTTTAATCTCCCCGTGATCTCACACTCTGTCCCTTTAACCTCCCCGTGATCTCACTCTCTGTCCCTTTAACATCCCCTTGATCTCACTCTCTGTTCCTTTAACCTCCCCGTGATCTCGCTCTCTGTCCCTTTAACCTCCCCGTGATCACACTCTCTGTCCCTTTAAACTCCCCGTGATCTCTCACTTTGTCCCATTAACCTCTCCAAGATCTCACTTTCTATCTCTTTAGCCTCCCCGTGTTCTCACTCTCAGTCCCATTATCCTCCCCGTGATCTCACTCTCTGTCCCCTTAACCTCACCGTGATCTCAATCTCTGTCCCTTTAACCTCCACGTTATCTCACTCTCTGTCCCTTTAACCTCCCAGTGTTCTCACTCTCTGTCCCTTTAACCTCTCCACGATCTCACTCTCTGTCCCATTGACCTCCCCGTGATCTCACTCTCTGCCCCTTTCACCTCCCAGTGATCTCACTCTCTGTCCCTTTAACCTCCCCATTATCTCACTGTCTTTCCCTTTAACCTCCCCGTGAACTCACTCTCTGGCCCTTTAAACTCCCCGTGTTCTTACCCTTTGTCACTTTAACCTCCCCGTGATCTCTCTCTCTCTTTAACATCCCGTGATCTCACTCTCTGTCCCTTTAATCGCGCCGTGATCTCTCACTTTGTCCCATTACCTCCCCGTGATCTCACTCCCTGTCCCTTTTACCTCACCGTGATCTCACTCTCTGTACCTTTAACCTCACCGTGATATCACTCTCTGTCCCTTTAAACTCGGCATGATCTCACTCCCTGTCCCTTTAACCACCCTGTGATCTCACTCCCTGTCCCTTTAACCACCCCGTGATCTCACTCTCAGTCCCTTTTACCACCCCGTGATCTCACTCTCTGTCCCTTTAAACTCCCGTGATCTCTCACTTTGTCCCATTAACCTCCCCGTGATCTCACTCTCTGTCCCATTAACCTCCCCGTGATCTCACGTTCTGTCCCTTTAACCTCCCCGTGATGTCACTCTCTGTCCCTTTAACCACCACGCGATTTCACTTTCTTTCCCTTTAACCTCCACGTGATCTCACCCTCTGACCCATTATCGTTCCCGTGATCTCACTCTCTGTTCCTTTAACCTCCCCGTGATCTCGCTCTCTGTCCCTTGAACCTCCCCGTGATCTCACTCTCTGTCCATTTAACCTCCCCGTGATCTCACTCTCTGTCCCATTAACCTCCCCATTATCTCACGCTCTGTCCCTTTAATCTCCCCGTGATCTCACACTCTGTCCCTTTAACCTCCCCGTGATCTCACTCTCTGTCCCTTTGAACTGCCCCTGATCTCACTCTCTGTCCCTTTAACATCCCCTTGATCTCACTCTCTGTTCCTTTAACCTCCCCGTGATCTCGCTCTCTGTCCCTTTAACCTCCCCGTGATCTCACTCTCCGTCCCTTTAAACTCCCGGTGATCTCACTCTCTGTCCCTTTAACCTCCCCGTGATCTCACCCTCTTTCCCTTATATCCTCTCCGTGATCTCACTCTCTGTCCCTTAAACGTCCCCATGATCTCATTCTCTGTCCCTTTAACCTCCCTTTGATCTCACTCTCTGTCTCATTAACCTCCTCGTTATCTCACTCTCTGTCCCTTTAACATCCCCGTGAACTCACTCTCTGTACCTTAAACCTCCCCGTGATATCACTCTCTGTCCCTTTAAACACACCATGATCTCACTCTCTGTCCCTTTAACCTCCCCGTGATCTCACTCTCTTGACCTTTAGCCTCCCAGTGATCTCACTCTCTGTCCCATTAACCTCCCCGTGATCTCACTCTCTGTCCCCTTAACCTCCCCGTGATCTCACTCTCTGTCCCTTTAACCTTCCCGTGATCTCTCTCTCTCTTTAACATTCCGTGATCTCACTCTCTGTCCCTTTAAACGCCCCGTGATCTCACTCTCTCTCCCTTTAACCTCCCCGTGATCTCAATCTATTTCCCTTTAAACTCTGCGTTATCTCACTCCCTGTCCCTTTAACCTCCCCGTGTTCTCACGCTCTGTCCCTTTAACCTCCCCGTGATGTCAACCTCTGTCCCATTAACCACCCCGCGATTTCACTTTCTATCCCTTTATCGTCCCCGTGATCTCACCCTCTGACCCTTTATCGTTCCCGTGATCTCACTCTCTGTCCCATTAAGCTCCCCGTGATCTCACTCTCTGTCCATTTAACCTCCCCGTGATCTCACTCTCTGTCCCTTTAACCTCCCCGTGATCTCACTCTCTGTCCCTTTAACCTCCCCGTGATCTCACTCTCTGTCCCTTCAACCTCCCCGTGATCACACTCTCTGTCCCTTTTACCTAACCGTGATCTCACTCTCTGTCCCATTAACCTCCCCATTATCTCACGCTCTGTCCCTTTAATCTTCCCGTGATCTCACACTCTGTCCCTTTAACCTCCCCGTGATCTCACTCTCTGTCCCTTTAACATCCCCTTGATCTCACTCTCTGTTCCTTTAACCTCCCCGTGATCTCGCTCTCTGTCCCTTTAACCTCCCCGTGATCACACTCTCTGTCCCTTTAAACTCCCCGTGATCTCTCACTTTGTCCCATTAACCTCTCCGTGATCTCACTTTCTATCTCTTTAGCCTCCCCGTGTTCTCACTCTCAGTCCCATTATCCTCCCCGTGATCTCACTCTCTGTCCCCTTAACCTCACCGTGATCTCAATCTCTGTCCCTTTAACCTCCCCGTGATCTCACTCTCTGTCCCTTTAACATCCCAGTGTTCTCACTCTCTGTCCCTTTAACCTCTCCACGATCTCACTCTCTGTCCCATTAACCTCCCCGTGATCTCACTCTCTGCCCCTTTCACCTCCCAGTGATCTCACTCTCTGTCCCTTTAACCTCCCCATTATCTCACTGTCTTTCCCTTTAACCTCCCCGTGATCTCACTCTCTGGCCCTTTAAACTCCCCGTGTTCTTACCCTTTGTCACTTTAACCTCCCCGTGATCTCTCTCTCTCTTTAACATCCCGTGATCTCACTCTCTGTCCCTTTAATCGCGCCGTGATCTCTCACTTTGTCCCATTACCTCCCCGTGATCTCACTCCCTGTCCCTTTTACCTCACCGTGATCTCACTCTCTGTACCTTTAACCTCACCGTGATATCACTCTCTGTCCCTTTAAACTCGGCATGATCTCACTCCCTGTCCCTTTAACCACCCTGTGATCTCACTCCCTGTCCCTTTAACCACCCCGTGATCTCACTCTCTGTCCCTTTAACCACCACGCGATTTCACTTTCTTTCCCTTTAACCTCCACGTGATCTCACCCTCTGACCCATTATCGTTCCCGTGATCTCACTCTCTGTTCCTTTAACCTCCCCGTGATCTCGCTCTCTGTCCCTTGAACCTCCCCGTGATCTCACTCTCTGTCACTTTAACATCCCCGTGATCTCTCTCTCTCTTTAACCTAATGTTATCACACTCTCTGTCCCTTTAAACTCCCCGTGATCTCTCACTTTGTCCCATTAACCTCTCCGTGATCTCACTTTCTATCTCTTTAGCCTCCCCGTGATCTCACTCTCTGTCCCTTTAACGACCCCGTGATCTCACTCTCTGTCCCTTTAAACTCCCCTTAAATGCACCCTCTGTCCCTTTAAACTCACCGTGATCTCACTCACTGCCCCTTTAAAGTGCCCCTGATCTCACTCTCTGTCCTCTTAACCTCCCGGTTATCTCACTCTCTGTCCCTTTAAACGCCCTGTGATCTCTCATTTGTCCCATTACCTCCCCGTGATCTCACTCCCTGTCTCTTTAACGTCACCTTGATCTCACTCTCCGTACCTTTAACCTCACCGTGGTATCACTCTCTGTCCCTTTAACCTCCCCGTGAACTCACTCCCTGTCCCTTTAAACTCCGCGTGATCTCACTCTCTGTCTCTTTAACCTCCCCATGATCTCAGTCTCTGTCCCGTTACCCTCCCCGTGATCTCACTCTCGGTCCCTGAAACCTCCCCGTGATCTCTCACTTTGTCCCATTAACCTCCCAGTGATCTCACTCCCTGTCCCTTTAACCTCCCCGTGATTTCACTCTCTGTCCCTATAACCCCCCCGTGATCTCACTCTCTGTCCCATTAACCTCTCCGCGATTTCACTTACTTTCCCTTTAATCTCCCCGTAATCTCTCCCTCTGTACCTTTAACCTCCCCGTGACCTCTATCTCTGTCCCTTGAACTTCCCCGTAATCTCAATCTCTGTCCCTTTAACCTCCGCGTGATCTCACTCTCTGTCCCTTTAACCTCAACGTGGTCTCGCTCTCTGTGCCTTTATCCTCCCCGTGATCACGCTCTCTGTCCCTTTAACCTCCCCGTGATCTCCCTCTCTGTCCCGTTAACCTCCCCGTGATCTCACTCTCTGTCCCGTTAACCTCCCCGTGATCTCCCTCTCTGTCCCGTTAACCTCCCCGTGATCTCACTCTCTGTCCCGTTAACCTCCCCGTGATCTCACTCTCTGTCCCGTTAACCTCCCCGTGATCTCCCTCTCTGTCCCGTTAACCTCCCCATGATCTCACGCTCTGTCCCTTTAACGTCCTCGTGATCACTCTCTGTACCTTTAACCTTCCCATGGTCTCACTCTCTGTCCCTTTAACCTCCCCATGATCTCAATCTCTGCCCCTTTAACCTCCCTGTGATCTCACTCTCTGTCCCTTTAACCACCCCGTGATCTCACTCTCTGTCCCTTTAACCTCCCCGTGATCTCAACTCTCTGTCCCTTTAAACACCCAGTCAGCTCACTCTCTGTCCCTTTAAACTCCCCGTGATCTCACTCTCTGTCCCTTTAACCTCCCCATGATCTCAATCTCTGCCCATTTAACCTCCCTGTGATCTCACTCTCTGTCCCTTTAACCACCCCGTGATCTCACTCTCTGTCCCTTTAAACACCCAGTCAGCTCACTCTCTGTCCCTTTAAACTCCCCATGATCTCACTCTCTGTCCCTTTAACGTCCCCGTGATGTCTCTCTGTCCCTTTAACCTCCCCTTGATCTCACTCTCTGTCCCTTTAACCTCCCCGTTATCTCACCCTCTGTCCCTTTAACCTCCCCGTGATCTCTCTCTCTTTAACCTCCCGTGATCTCACTCTCTGTACCTTTAAACTCCCCGTGATCCTTCACTGAGTCCCATTAACCTCCCCGTGATCTCACTCTCTGCCCATTTAACCTCCCCGTGATCTCACTCTCTGTCCCTTTAACCTCCCCGTGATCTCACTTTCTGTCCCTTTAACATCCCCGAGGTCTCACTCTCTGTCCCTTTAACCTCCCCGTGCTCTCACTCTCTGTCCCTTGAACCTTCCCGTGAACTCACACTCTGTCCCTTTAGCCTCCCCGTGATCTCACTCTCTGTCACTTTAACCTCCCCGTGATCACTCTCTGTACCTTTAACCTCCCCATGATCTCACTCTCTGTCCCTTTAACCTCCCCGTGATCTCACTCTCTGTCCCGTTAACCTTCCCGTGATCTCACTCTCTGTCCCTTTAACCTAACCATGATCTCACTCTCTGTCCCTTTACCCTCCACGTGATCAAACTCTCGGTCCATTTAACCTCCCCGTGATATCACTCTCTGTCCTTTTAATCTCCCCGTGATCTCACTCTTTGTCTCTTTAACCTCCCCGTGATCTCACTCTCTGTCCCTTTAACCTCCCCCGATCTCACTCTCTGTCCCTTTAACCTCCCCGTGCTCTCACTCTCTGTCCCTTGAACCTTCCCGTGATCTCACTCTCTGGCCCTTTAACATCCCCGAGATCACTCTCTGTACCTTTAACCTCCCCATGATCTCACTCTCTGTCCCTTTAACCTCCCCGTGATCTCACTTTCTGTCCCTTTAACATCCCCGAGGTCTCACTCTCAGTCCCTTTAACCTCCCCGTGACCTTACTATTTGTCCCTTTAACCTACCCGTGATCTCACTCCCTGCCCCTTAAACCTCCCAATGATCTCACTCTCTGTCCCTTTAACCTCCCTGTGATCTCACTCTCTGTCCCTTTAACTACCCAATGAGCTCACTCTCTGTCCATTTAAACTCCCCGTGCTCTCACTCTCTGTCCCTTTAACCTTCCCGTGATCTCACACTCTGTCCCTTTAGCCTCCCCGTGATCTCACTCTCTGTCCCTTTAACATCCCCGAGATCACTCTCTGTACCTTTAACCTCCCCATGATCTCACACTCTGTCCCTTTAACCTCCCCGTGATCTCAATCTCTCCCTTTAACCTTCCAGTGATCTCACTCTCTGTCCCTTAAATCAATCCGTGATCTCACTCTTTGTCCCTTTAACCACCCAGTCAGCTCACTCTCTGTCTCTTTAAACTCCCCGTGATCTCCTTCTCTGTCCCTTTAACCTCCCTGTGATCTTACTCTCTGTCCCTTTAACCTACCCGTGATCTCATTCTCTGCCCCTTAGTCCTCCCAGTGATCTCACTCTCTGTCTCTTTAATTTCCCCGTGCTCTCACTCTCTGTCCCTTTCACCTTCCTGTGATCTCACTCTCTGTCCCATTAACCTCTCTGTGATCTCAATCTCTGTCCCTTTAATTTCCCCGTGCTCTCACTCTCTGTCCCTTTCACCTTCCTGTGATCTCACTCTCTGTCCCCTTAGCCTCATCGTGATCACACTCTCTGTCCCTTTAACCTCCCCATGATCTCACTCTCTGTCCCTTTAACCTCCCCGTGATCACTCTCTGTACCTTTAACCTCCCCATGATCTCACTCTCTGACCCTTTAACCTCCCCGTGATCTCACTCTCTGTCCCCTTAACCTTCCCGTGATCTCACTCTCTGTCCCTTTAAACTCCCCGTGATCTCACTCTCTGTCTCTTTAACCTAACCATGGTCTCACTCTCTGTCCCTTTACCCTCCCCATGATCAAACTCTCTGTCCATTTAACCTCCCCGTGATCTCACTCACTGTCCCATTAACCTCCCCATTATCTCACTCTCTGTCCCTTTAATCTCCCCATGATCTCACTCTTTGTCTCTTTAACCTCCCCGTGATCTCACTCTCTGTCCCTTTAACCTCCCCCTGATCTCACTCTCTGTCCCTTTAAACTACCCCTGATCTCACTCTCTGTCCCTTTAACCTCCCCGTGATCTCACTCTCTGTCCCCTTAAACTTCCCGTGATCTCACTCTCTGTCCCTTTAAACTCCCCGTGATCTCGCTCTCTGTCTCTTTAACCTAACCATGGTCTCACTCTCTGTCCCTTTACCCTCAGCATGATCAAACTCTCTGTCCATTTAACCTCCCCGTGATTTCACTCACTGTCCCACTAACCTCCCCATTATCTCACTCTCTGTCCCTTTAATCTCCCCATGATCTCACTCTTTTTCTCTTTAACCTCCCCGTGATCTCACTCTCTGTCCCTTTAACCTCCCCCTGATCTCACTCTCTGTCCCTTTAAACTACCCCTGATCTCACTCTCTGTCCCTTTAACCTCCCCGTGATCTCAATTTCTGTCCATTTAACATCCCCGTGATCTCTCTCTCTCTTTAACCTAACGTGATCTTACTCTCTGTCCCTTTAAACTCCCCGTGATCTCTCACTTTGTCCCATTAACCTCCCCGTGATCTCATTCTCTGTCCCTTTAACCTCCCCGTGATCTCACTCGCTGTCCCTTTAACCACACAGTGAGCTCACTCCCTGTCCCTTTAAAGTCACCGTGATCTCACTCTCGGTCCCTTTAACGTCTCTGTGATCTCAATCTCATTCCCGTCAACATCCCCTTGAACTCACTCTCTATCCATTTAACCAATCCATGATCTCACTTTATGTCCCTGTAACCTCCCCGTAATCACACTCTCTGTCCCTTTAACCTCCGTGAGATCTCACACTATGTCCCTTTAACATTCCCGTGATCTCACTCTCTGTCCCATTAACCACCCTGTGATCTCACTCTCTGTCCCTTTAACCTCCCCGTGATCACACTCTCTGTCCCTTTAACCTCACAGTGATCTCACTATCTGCCACTTTAACCTCCCAGTGATCTCACTCTCTGTCCAATTAACCTCCCCATTATCTCACTCTCTGTCCCTTTAACCTCCCCGTGATCTCACTCTCTGGCCCTTTAAACTCTCCGTGATCTCACCCTCTGTCACTTTAACCTCGAAGTGATCTCACTCTCTGTCTCCTTAACCTCCCGGTGATCTCATACTCTGTCCCTTTAACCACCCCGTGATCTCACTCTCTGTCTCCTTAACCTCCCGGTGACCTCATACTCTGTCCCTTTAACGTCCCCGTGATCACTCTCTGTACCTTTAACCTCAATGTGATCTCACTCTCTGTCCCTTTAACCTCCCCGTGATCTCACTCTCATTCCCATTAACCTCCCAATTATCTCACTCTGTTGTCCCTTTAACCTCCCAATTATCTCACTCTCTGTCCCTTTAACATCACCCTGATCTCACTCTCTGTCCATTTAAACTTCCCGTTATCTCTCACTTTGTCCCATTAACCTCCCCGTGATCTCACTCTCTGTCCCTTTAACCTCCCCGTGATCTCACTCTTTGTCTCCTTAACGTCCCCGTGATCTCACTCGCTGTCACTTTAACCTCCCCATGATCTCACTCTTTGTCTCTTTAAACTCCCCGTGATCTTACTCTTTGTCCCTTTAACATCCCCGTGATCTATCTTTTTCTTTAACCTCTCGTGTTCTCACTCTCTGTCCCTTTAAACTCCCCGTGATATCTCACTTTGTCCCATTAACCTCCCCGTGATCTCACTCGCTGCCCCTTTTACCTCCCCGTAATCACACTCTCTATCCCTCTAACCTCCCCGTGATCACACTCTCTGTCCCTTTATCATTCCCGTGATCTCACTCTCTGTCCCTTTAACCTCCCCGTGATCTCACTCGCTGCCCCTTTTACCTCCCCGTAATCACACTCTCTATCCCTTTAACCTCCGCGTGATCACACTCTCTGTCCCTTTATCATTCCCGTGATCTCACTCATTGTCCATTTAACCTCCCCGTGATCTCATACACTGTCCCTTTAACCACTCCGTGATCTCACTCTCTGTCCCTTTAACCTCCGCGTGAACTCACTCTCTGTCCCATTAACCGCCCAATTATCTCACTCTCTGTCCCCTTAACCTCACCGTGATCTCTCTCATTGTCCCTTTAACCTCCCCGTGATCTCACTCTCTGTCCCTTTAAACTCCCCGTGATCTCTCACTTTGTCCCATTAACCTCCACGTGATCTCACTCTCTGTAACTTTAAACACTCCGTGATCTCACTGTCTGTCTCTTTAACCTCCCCGTGATTTCACTCTCTATCCCTTTAACATCCCTGTGATCTATCTCTTTCTTTAACCTCCCGTGTTCTCACTCTCTGTCCCTTTAAACTCCCCGTGATATCTCACTTTGTCCCATTAACCTCCCCGTGATCTCACTCGCTGCCCCTTTAACCTCCCCGTGATCTCACTCTCTGTCCCTTTAACCTCCCCGTGATCTCACTCACTGTCCCTTTAAGATCCCCGTGATCTCACTCCTTGTCCCTTTAACCACCCCGTGGTCTCACTCTCTGTCCCTTTAGCATCGCCGAGGTCTCACTCTCTGTCCCTTTAACCTCCCAGTGATCTCACTCTCTGTCCCCTTAACCTCCCCGTGATCTCACTCTCTGTCCCTTTAACCACCCAGTGAGTTCACTCTCTGCCCCTATAAACTCCCCGTGATCTCACTCTCTGTCCCTTTAAACTCCATGTGATCTCAATCTCATTCCCGTTAACATCCCATTGATCTCACTCTCTATCCCGTTAACCTATCCGTGATCTCACTTTATGTCCCTGTAACCTCCCCGTAATCACACTCTCTATCCCTTTAACCTCCGCGTGATCACACTCTCTGTCCCTTTATCATTCCCATGATCTCACTCATTGTCCCTTTAACCTCCCCGTGATCTCACTCACTATCCCTTTAACCACCCCGTGATCTCACTCTCTGTGTCTTTAACCACCCCGTGATCTCACTCTCTGTCCCTTTAAACTCCCCGTGATCTCTCACTTTGTCCCATTAACCTCCACGTGATCTCACTCTCTGTCACTTTAAACTCTCCGTGATCTCACTCTCTGTCCCTTTAACCTCCCCATGATTTCATTTTCTTTCCTTTTATCCTCCCCGTGATCTCACCCTCTGACGTTTATCGTTCCCGTGATCTCAGTCACTGTCCCTTTAACCTCCCCGTGATCTCACTCTCTGTGCCTTTAACATACCAGTGATCTGACTCTCTGTCCCTTTAACCTCCTCGTGATCACTCTCTGTACCTTTAAACTCCTCATGTTCTCACTCACTTTCCCTTTAACCTCCCCGTGATCTCACTCTCTGTCCCTTCAACCTCCACGTGATTTGACTCTCTGTCCCTTTAACCTCCCCGTGATCTCACTCCCTGTCCCTTTAACCTCCCCGTGATCACACTCTCTGTCCCTTTAACCTGCCCATGATATCATTCTCTGTCCTTTTAACCTCCCCGTGATATCACTCTCTCTCCCATTAACCTCGCCGTGGTCTCGCTCTCTGTCCCTTTAATCTCCCCGTGATCACACTCTTTGTCCCTTTAACCTCCCCGTGATCTCACTCTCTGCCCCTTAAACATCCTCGTGATCTCACTCCTTGTCCCTTTAACCACCCCGTGGTCTCACTCTCTGTCCCTTTAACCACCCAGTGAGCTCACTCTCTGTCCCTATAAACTCCCCGTGATCTCACTCACTGTCCCTTTAACCACCCAGTGAGCTCACTCTCTGTCCCTATAAACTCCCCGTGATCTCACTCTCTGTCCCTTTATACTGCCCGTGATCTCAATCTCATTCCCATTAACATCCCCTTGATCTCACTCTCTATCCCTTTAACCTATCCCTGATCACACTCTCTGTCCCCTTAACCTCCCGTGATCTCTCACTTTGTCCCATTAACGTGCCCGTGATCTCACTCCCCGTCCATTTAACCTCACCGTGGTCTCACTCTCTGTCCCTTTAACCTCCGCGTGATCTCACTGTCTGTCCATTTAACCTCCCCGTGATCTCACTCTCTGTCCCTTTAACCTCCCCGTGATCTCACTCTCTGTCCCTTTGACCTCCCCGTGATTTTACATTCTTTCCCGTTAACCTCCCCGTGATCTCACCCTCTGACCTTTATCGTTCCCATGATCTCACTCTCTGTCCCTTTAACCTGCCCATGATCTTACTCTCTGTCCCTTGAACCTCCCCGTGATCTCAGTCTCTGTCCCTTTAACATACCCGTGATCTGACTCTCTGTCCATTTAACCTCCGCGTGATCACTCTCTGTACCTTTAAACTCCCCATGTTCTCACTCACTTTCCCTTTAACCTCCCCGGGATCTCACTCTCTGTCCCTTCAACCTCTACGTGATTTGACTCTCTGTCCCTTTAACCTGCCCATGATCTCACTCTCTGTCCCTTTAACATTCCCGTGATCTCACTTTCTGTCCCTTTAGCCTGTCTGTGATATCACTCTCAATCTCTTTAGCCTTCCCGTGATCGCACTCTCAGTCCCTTTAACCTCCCCCTGATCTCACTCACTGTCCCTTTAAAATGCCCCTGATCTCATTCTCTGCCCCTTTTGCCTCCTCGTGATCTCACTCTCTGTCCTTTTAACCTCCCCGTGATCTCACTCTCTGTCCCTTTAACCTCCCCGTGATCACACTCTCTGTCCCTTTAACATTCCCGTGATCTCACTTTCTGTCCCTTTAGCCTGTCTGTGATATCACTCTCAATCTCTTTAGCCTTCCCGTGATCGCACTCTCAGTCCCTTTAACCTCCCCCTGATCTCACTCACTGTCCCTTTAAAATGCCCCTGATCTCATTCTCTGCCCCTTTTACCTCCCCGTGATCTCACTCTCTGTCCTTTTAATCTCCCCGTGATCTCACTCACTGTCCCATTAACCTCCCAATTATCTCACTCTCTCGCCCTTTAACCTCCCCGTGATCTTATTCTCTGTCCCTTTAACCTCCCCGTCATCTCACTCTCTGTATCCTTAACATCGCCGTGTTTTCACTCTCTGTCCCTTTAACCTCCCCTTTATCGCACTCTCTGTCCCTTTAAACTCACCGTGATCGCACCCTCTGTCCCTTTAATCTCACCGTGATCTCACTCACTGCGCCTTTATAGTGTCCGTGATCTCACTCTCTGTCCCTTTAAATGCCCCGTGATCCCTAAATTTGTCCCATTAACCTCCTCGTGATCACTCTCTGTCCCTTTAACCTCCCCATGATCTTACTCTCTGCCCCTTTAACCTCCCCGTGATCTCACTCTCTATCCCTTTAACGTTCCCGTGATCTCACTCTCTGTCCCTTTAACTTACCTGTGATCTCACTCTCTGCCCCTTAAACTCCCCTTGATCTCAATCTCTCTCTCTTTAACCTCCCGTGATCTAACTCTCTGTCCCTTTAAACTTCCCCTGATCTCACTCTCTGCCCCTTTAGACTACCAGTGCTCTCACTCTATGTCCCTTTAACCACCCAGTGAAATCACTCTCTGTCCCTTTAAACTTCCCGTGATCTCACTTTCTGTCCCATTAGCCTCCCCGTGATCTAACTCTCTGTTCCTTTAACCTCTCCGTGATCTCATTCTCTGTCCCTTTAACCTCCCAGTATTCTCACTCTCTGCCCCTTTAAACTCCCCGTGACCTCTCTCTCTCTGTCCCATTTACCTCCCTGTGATCTCACTCTCTGTCCCTTAAACCTACTCGTAATCATTCTCTGTCCATTTATCCTCCCCGTGATCTCACTCTCTGTCCCTTTAAGCATCCCATGATCTCACTCTCTGTCCCTTTAACCTCCCTCTGATCGCACTCTCTGTCCCTTTAACCTCCCCGTGATCTCACTCGCTGTCCCTTTAACCTATCCGAATTCTCACTTTATGTCCCTGTAACATCCCCGTAATCACACTCTCTGTCCCTTTAACCTCCGCGTGATCTCAGTCTCTGTCCCTTTAACATTCCCGTTACCTCACTCTCTGTCCCTTTATCCTCTCCGTGATCACACTCTCTGTCCCTTTAAACTCCGCGTGATCTCGGTCTCTGTCCCTTTAACATTCCCGTTACCTCACTCTCTGTCCCTTTAGCCTCCCCGTGATCTCAATATCTGTCTCTTTAACGACCCCGTGATGTCACTCTCTGTCCCTTTAACCTCCCCATGATCTCACTCTCTGGCCATTTAACCTCCTCGTGATCTCACCCTCTGTCACTTTAACCTCGCCATGATCTCACTCTCTGTCCCTTTAACCTTCCCGTGATCTCACTCTCTGTCCCTTTAAACGCCCCGTGATCTCTCACTTTGTCCCATTAACCTCCACATGATCTCATTCCCTGTCCCTTTAAACACACCGTGATCTCTCTCTCTGTCCCTTTAACCTCACCGTGTTATCACTCTCTGTCCCTTTAACCACCGCGTGATCAAGCTCTCTGTCCATTTAACCATCCCGTTATCTCACTCTCTGTCCATTTAACCTCCCCGTGATCTCACTCTCTGCCCCTTTAACCTCCACGTGATCTCACTCTCTGCCCCTTTAACCTCCACGTGATCTCACTCTCTGTCCCTTTAACCTCCCCGTGATCTCACTCTCTGTCCCTTGAAGCTCCCCATGATCTCAATCTCTGTCCCTTTAACCTCCCCGTGATCTCACTATCTGTCCTTTTAACTTCCCCGTGATCTCACTCTCTGTCCCTTTAACCTCCCAGTAATCTCATTCTCTGCCCCTTTAACCTCCCAGTGATCTCACTCTCTGTCCCTTTAACCTCCCCGTGATCTCACTCTCTGTCCCTTTAACCTCCCCGTGGTGTCACTATCTGTCCCTTTAACTTCCCCGTGATCTCACGCTCTGTCCCTTTAACCTCCCAGTAATCTCATTCTCTGCCCCTTTAACCTCCCCGTGATCTCACTCTCTGTCCCTTTACCCTCCCCGTGATCTCACTCCCTATACCCTTAAACTCCTCGTGATCACTCTCTGTCCCTTTAACCTCCCCCTGATCACTCTCTGTACCTTTAACCTCCCCGTGATGTCACTATCTGTCCCTTTAACTTCCCCGTGATCTCACGCTCTGTCCCATTAACCTTCCCGTGATCTCACTCTCTGCCCCTTTAAACACCCCGTGATCTCACTCTCTGTCCCTTTAACCTCCCCGTGATCTCACTCTCCGTCCCATTAACCTACCCGTGATCTCACTCTCTGCCCCTTTAAACACCCCGTGATCTCACTCTCTGTACCTTTAACCTCCCCGTGATCTCACTCTCTGTCCCTTTAACCTCCCCATGATCTCAATCTCTGTCCCTTTAACCTCACCGTGATCACTTTCTGTACCTTTAACCTCCCCGTGATCTCACTATCTGTCCCTTTAACTTCCCCGTGATCTCACTCTCTGTCCCTTTAACCTCCCAGTATTCTCATTCTCTGCCCCTTTAACCTCCCAGTGATCTCACTCTCTGTCCCTTTAACCTCCCCGTGATCTCTCTCTCTATACCCTTACCCTCCTCGTGATCACTCTCTGTCCCTTTAACCTCCCCGTGAACTCACTCTCTGTCCCTTTAACCTCCACGTCATCTCCCTCTCTGGCCCTTTATCCTCACCGTGATCTCACTCCCTGTCCCTGTAACCTCCCCGTGATCTCACTCTCTGCCCCTTTAAACACCCCGTGATCTCACTCTCTGTACCTTTAAACTCCCCGTGATCTCACTCTCTGTCCCTTTAACCTCCCCATGATCTCAATCTCTGTCCCTTTAACCTCCCCGTGATCACTTTCTGTACCTTTAACCTCCCCGTGATCTCACTATCTGTCCCTTTAACTTCCCCGTGATCTCACTCTCTCTCCCTTTAACCTACCAGTAATATCATTCTCTGCCCCTTTAACCTCCCAGTGATCTCACTCTCTGTCCCTTTAACATCCCCGTGATCTCACTCTCTGTACCCTTAACCTCCTCGTGATCACTCTCTGTCCCTTTAACCTCCCCGTGATCTCACTCTCTGTACCCTTAACCTCCTCGTGATCACTCTCTGTCCCTTTAAACTCCCCGTGATCTCACCCTCTGTCTCTTTAACCTCACCATGATCTCACTCTCTGTCCCTTTAACCTCCCCGTGATCTCACTCTCTGTCCCTTTAAACGCCCCGTGATCTCACTCTCTGTCTCTTTAACCTCCCCGTGATCTCACTCTCTGTCCCTTTAAACGCCCCGTGATCTCTCACTTTGTCCCATTAACCTCCCCGTGATCTCACTCCCTGTCCCTTTAACCTCCTCGTGATCACTCTCTGGCCCTTTAAACTCCCGTGATCTCACTCTCTGTCCTCTTAACCTCCCCGTGATCTCTGTCTCTCTTTAACCTCCCGTGATCTCACTCTCTGTCCCTTTAATCTCCCCGTGACCTCACACTCTGTCTCTTTAACTTCCCCTTGATCTCACGCTCCGTCCCTTTAACTTCCCAGTGATCTTGTTCTCTGCACCTTTAAGCTCCCCGTTATCTCACTCTCTGTCCCCTTATCCTCCTCGTGATCACTATCTGTCCCTTTAACCTCCCCGTGATATTACTCTCTGCCCCTTTAACCTCACCGTGATCTCACTCTCTGTCCCTTTAACCATCCCGTTATCTCACTCTCTGTCCATTTAACCTCCCCGTGATCTCATTCTCTGCCCCTTTAACCTCCCCGCCTTCCCACTCTCTGTACCTTTAACTTCCCCGTCATCTCACTCTCTGGCCCTTTAACGTGCCCGTGATCTCACTCTCTGTCCCTTTAACTTACCCGTGATCTCACTCTATGCCCCTTTAAACTCCCCTTGATCTCAATCGCTCTCTCTTTAACCTCCCGTGATCTAACTCTCTGTCCCTTTAAACTTCCCCTGATCTCACTCTCTGTCCATTTAACCTACCAGTGCTCTCACTCTATGTCCCTTTAACCACCCAGTGAAATCACTCTCTGTCCCTTTAAACTTCCCGTGATCTCACTCTCTGTCCCTTTCGCCTCCCCGTGATCTAACTCTCTGTTCCTTTAACCTCTCCGTGATCTCATTCTCTGTCCCTTTAACCTCCCAGTATTCTCACTCTCTGCCCCTTTAAACTCCCCGTGACCTCTCTCTCTCTGTCCCATTTACCTCCCTGTGATCTCACTCTCTGTCCCTTAAAACTACTCGTAATCATTCTCTGTCCATTTAACCTCCCCGTGATCTCACTCTCTGTCCCTTAAACCTACTCGTAATCATTCTCTGTCCCTTTAACCTCCCCGTGATCTCACTCTCTGTACCCTTAACCTCCTCGTGATCACTCTCTGTCCCTTTAACCTCCCCGTGATCTCACTCTCTGTACCCTTAACCTCCTCGTGATCACTCTCTGTCCTTTTAACCTCCCCGTGATCTCACTCTCTGTCCCTGTAACCTCCCCGTGATCTCACTCTCTGTTCCTTTTACCTCCCCGTGATCTCACTCTCTGTCCCATTAACCTCCCCGTGATCTCAATCTCCGTCCCCTTAACCACCCCGTGATCTCTGTCTCTATTTAACCTCCCGTGATCTCACTCCGTGTCCCTTTAACCTCCCCGTGATCACACTATCTGTCCCCTTAACCTCCTCGTGATCACTCTCTGTCCCTTTAACCTCCCCATGATCTTACTCTCTGCCCCTTTAACCTCCCCATGATCTCAATCTCTATCCCTTTAACGTTCCCGTGATCTCACTCTCTGTCCCTTTAACTTACCCGTGATCTCACTCTCTGCCCCTTAAACTCCCCCTCATCTCAATCTCTCTCTCTTTAACCTCCCGTGATCTAACTCTCTGTCCCTTTAAACTTCCCCTGATCTCACTCTCTGCCCCTTTAAACTACCAGTGCTCTCACTCTGTGTCCCTTTAACCACCCATTGAAATCAGTCTCTGTCCCTTTAAACTTCCCGTGATCTCACTCTCTGTCCCTTTAGCCTCCCCGTGATCTAACTCTCTGTTCCTTTAACCTCTCCGTGATCTCATTCTCTGTCCCTTTAACCTCCCAGTATTCTCACTCTCTGCCCCTTTAAACTCCCCGTGACCTCTCTCTCTCTGTCACATTTACCTCCCTGTGATCTCACTCTCTGTCCCTTAAACCTACTCGTAATCATTCTCTGTCCCTTTAACCTCCCCGTGATCTCACTCTCTGTACCTTTAACCTCCCCGTGATCTCAATCTCTGTCCCGTTAACCTCCCCTTGATGTCACTCTCTGTCCCTTTAACCTCCCAGTGATCTCACTCTCTGTCCCTTTACCCACCCATGTGAGCTCACTCTCTGTCCCTTTAAACTCCCCATGATCTATCCTTCTGTCACTTTAAACTCGCCATGATCTCACTCTCTGTCCCTTTAACCTCCCCGTGATCTCACTCTCTGTCCCTTTAAACGCCCCGTGATCTCACTCTGTGTCTCTTTAACCTCCCCGTGATCTCACTCTCTGTCCCTTTAAACGCCCCGTGATCTCTCACTTTGTCCCATTAACCTCCCCGTGATCTCACTCCCTGCCCCTTTAACCTCCTCGTGATCACTCTCTGGCCCTTTAAACTCCCGTGATCTCACTCTCTGTCCTCTTAACCTCCCCGTGATCTCTGTCTCTCTTTAACCTCCCGTGATCTCACTCTCTGTCCCGTTAATCTCCCCGTGACCTCACACTCTCTCTCTTTAACTTCCCCTTGATCTCATGCTCCGTCCCTTTAACTTCCCAGTGATCTTGTTCTCTGCACCTTTAAGCTCCCCGTTATCTCACTCTCTGTCCCCTTAACCTCCTCGTGATCACTATCTGTCCCTTTAACCTCCCCGTGATATTACTCTCTGCCCCTTTAACCTCACCGTGATCTCACTCTCTGTCCCTTTAACCATCCCGTTATCTCACTCTCTGTCCATTTAACCTCCCCGTGATCTCATTCTCTGCCCCTTTAACCTCCCCGCCTTCCCACTCTCTGTACCTTTAACTTCCCCGTCATCTCACTCTCTGGCCCTTTAACGTGCCCGTGATCTCACTCTCTGTCCCTTTAACTTACCCGTGATCTCACTCTATGCCCCTTTAAACTCCCCTTGATCTCAATCTCTCTCTCTTTAACCTCCCGTGATCTAACTCTCTGTCTCTTTAAACTTCCCCTGATCTCACTCTCTGTCCATTTAACCTACCAGTGCTCTCACTATATGTCCCTTTAACCACCCAGTGAAATCACTCTCTGCCCCTTTAAACTTCCCGTGATCTCACTCTCTGTCCCTTTCGCCTCCCCGTGATCTAACTCTCTGTTCCTTTAACCTCTCCGTGATCTCATTCTCTGTCCCTTTAACCTCCCAGTATTCTCACTCTCTGCCCCTTTAAACTCCCCGTGACCTCTCTCTCTCTGTCCCATTTACCTCCCTGTGATCTCACTCTCTGTCCCTTAAACCTACTCGTAATCATTCTCTGTCCATTTATCCTCCCCGTGATCTCACTCTCTGTCCCATTAACCTCTCTCTGATCGCACTCTCTGTCCCTTTAACCTCCCCGTGATCTCACTCTCTGTACCTTTAACCTCCCCGTGATCACTTTCTGTACCTTTAACCTCCCCGTGATCTCACTATCTGTCCCTTTAACTTCCCCGTGATCTCACTCTCTGTACCTTTAACCTCCCAGTAATCTCATTCTCTGCCCATTTAACCTCCCAGTGATCTCACTCTCTGTCCCTTTAACATCCCCGTGATCTCACTCTCTGTACCCTTAACCTCCTCGTGATCACTCTCTGTCCCTTTAACCTCCCCGTGATCTCACTCTCTGTCCCTGTAACCTCCCCGTGATCTCACTCTCTGTCCCTTTTACTCCCCGTGATCTCACTCTCTGTCCCATTAACCTCCCCGTGATCTCAATCTCCGTCCCCTTAACCACCCCGTGATCTCTGTCTCTATTTAACCTCCCGTGGTCTCACTCCGTGTCCCTTTAACCTCCCCGTGATCACACTCTCTGTCCCCTTAACCTCCTCGTGATCACTCTCTGTCCCTTTAACCTCCCCATGATATTACTCTCTGCCCCTTTAACCTCCCCGTGATCTCACTCTCTATCCCTTTAACGTTCCCGTGATCTCACTCTCTGTCCCTTTAACCTCTCTCTGATCGCACTCTCTGTCCCTTTAACCTCCCCGTGATCTCACTCTCTGTACCCTTAACCTCCTCGTGATCACTCTCTGTCCCTTTAACCTCCCCGTGATCTCACTCTCTGTACCCTTAACCTCCTCGTGATCACTCTCTGTCCCTTTAACCTCCCCGTGATCTCACTCTCTGTCCCTGTAACCTCCCCGTGATCTCACTCTCTGTCCTTTTTACCTCCCCGTGATCTCACTCTCTGTCCCATTAACCTCCCTGTGATCTCAATCTCCGTCCCCTTAACCACCCCGTGATCTCTGTCTCTATTTAACCTCCCGTGATCTCACTCCGTGTCCCTTTAACCTCCCCGTGATCACACTCTCTGTCCCCTTAACCTCCTCGTGATCACTCTCTGTCCCTTTAACCTCCCCATGATATTACTCTCTGCCCCTTTAACCTCCCCGTGATCTCACTCTCTATCCCTTTAACGTTCCCGTGATCTCACTCTCTGTCCCTTTAACTTACCCGTGATCTCACTCTCTGCCCCTTAAACTCCCCCTCATCTCAATCTCTCTCTCTTTAACCTCCCGTGATCTAACTCTCTGTCCCTTTAAACTTCCCCTGATCTCACTCTCTGCCCCTTTAAACTACCAGTGCTCTCACTCTATGTCCCTTTAACCACCCATTGAAATCAGTCTCTGTCCCTTTAAACTTCCCGTGATCTCACTCTCTGTCCCTTTAGCCTCCCCGTGATCTAACTCTCTGTTCCTTTAACCTCTCCGTGATCTCATTCTCTGTCCCTTTAACCTCCCAGTATTCTCACTCTCTGCCCCTTTAAACTCCCCGTGACCTCTCTCTCTCTGTCACATTTACCTCCCTGTGATCTCACTCTCTGTCCCTTAAACCTACTCGTAATCATTCTCTGTCCCTTTAACCTCCCCGTGATCTCATCTCTGTACCTTTAACCTCCCCGTGATCTCAATCTCTGTCCCGTTAACCTCCCCGTGATGTCACTCTCTGTCCCTTTAACCTCCCAGTGATCTCACTCTCTGTCCCTTTACCCACCCATGTGAGCTCACTCTCTGTCCCTTTAAACTCCCCGTGATCTCACCCTCTGTCACTTTAAACTCGCCATGATCTCACTCTCTGTCCCTTTAACCTCCCCGTGATCTCACTCTCTGTCCCTTTAAACGCCCCGTGATCTCACTCTGTGTCTCTTTAACCTCCCCGTGATCTCACTCTCTGTCCCTTTAAACGCCCCGTGATCTCTCACTTTGTCCCATTAACCTCCCCGTGATCTCACTCCCTGTCCCTTTAACCTCCTCGTGATCACTCTCTGGCCCTTTAAACTCCCGTGATCTCACTCTCTGTCCTCTTAACCTCCCCGTGATCTCTGTCTCTCTTTAACCTCCCGTGATCTCACTCTCTGTCCCTTTAATCTCCCCGTGACCTCACACTCTGTCTCTTTAACTTCCCCTTGATCTCACGCTCCGTCCCTTTAACTTCCCAGTGATCTTGTTCTCTGCACCTTTAAGCTCCCCGTTATCTCACTCTCTGTCCCCTTAACCTCCTCGTGATCACTATCTGTCCCTTTAACCTCCCCGTGATATTACTCTCTGCCCCTTTAACCTCCCCGCCTTCCCACTCTCTGTACCTTTAACTTCCCCGTCATCTCACTCTCTGGCCCTTTAACGTGCCCGTGATCTCACTCTCTGTCCCTTTAACTTACCCGTGATCTCACTCTCTGCCCCTTTAAACTCCCCTTGATCTCAATCTCTCTCTCTTTAACCTCCCGTGATCTAACTCTCTGTCCCTTTAAACTTCCCCTGATCTCACTCTCTGCCCATTTAACCTACCAGTGCTCTCACTCTATGTCCCTTTAACCACCCAGTGAAATCACTCTCTGTCCCTTTAAACTTCCCGTGATCTCACTCTCTGTCCCTTTAGCCTCCCCGTGATCTAACTGTCTGTTCCTTTAACCTCTCCGTGATCTCATTCTCTGTCCCTTTAACCTCCCAGTATTCTCACTCTCTGCCCCTTTAAACTCCCCGTGACCTCTCTCTCTCTGTCCCATTTACCTCCCTGTGATCTCACTCTCTGTCCCTTAAACCTACTCGTAATCATTCTCTGTCCATTTATCCTCCCCGTGATCTCACTCTCTGTCCATTAAAGCTCTCTCTAATCGCACTCTCTGTCCCTTTAACCTCCCCGTGATCTCACTCTCTGTACCTTTAACCTCCCCATGATCTCAATCTCTGTCCCTTTAACCTCCCCGTGATCACTTTCTGTACCTTTAACCTCCCCGTGATCTCACTATATGTCCCTTTAACTTCCCCGTGATCTCACTCTCTGTACCTTTAACCTCCCAGTAATCTCATTCTCTGCCCCTTTAACCTCCCAGTGATCTCACTCTCTGTCCCTTTAACATCCCCGTGATCTCACTCTCTGTACCCTTAACCTCCTCGTGATCTCACTCTCTGTCCCTTTAACCTCCCCGTGATCTCACTCTCTGTACCCTTAACCTCCTCGTGATCACTCTCTGTCCCTTTAACCTCCCCGTGATCTCACTCTCTGTCCCTGTAACCTCCCCGTGATCTCACTCTCTGTCCCTTTTACTCCCCGTGATCTCACTCTCTGTCCCATTAACCTCCCCGTGATCTCAATCACCGTCCCCTTAACCACCCCGTGATCTCTGTCTCTATTTAACCTCCCGTGATCTCACTCCGTGTCCCTTTAACCTCCCCGTGATCACACTCTCTGTCCCCTTAACCTCCTCGTGATCACTCTCTGTCCCTTTAAACTCCCCGTGATCACACTCTCTGTCCCTTTAAACGCCCCGTGATCTCACTTTCTGTCTCTTTAACCTCCCCGTGATCTCACTCTCTGTCCCTTTAAACGCCCCGTCATCTCTCACTTTGTCCCTTTAACCTCCCCGTGATCTCACTCCCTGTCCCTTTAACCTCCTCGTGATCACTCTCTGGCCCTTTAAACTCCCGTGATCTCACTCTCTGCCCCTTTAACCTACCAGTTCTCTCACTCTATGTCCCTTTAACCACCCAGTGAAATCACTCTCTGTCCCTTTAAACTTCCCGTGATCTCACTCTCTGTCCCTTTAGCCTCCCCGTGATCCAACTCTCTGTTCCTTTAACCTCTCCGTGATCTCATTCTCCGTCCCTTTAACCTCCCAGTATTCTCACTCTCTGCCCCTTTAAGCTCCCCGTTATCTCACTCTCTGTCCCTTTACGCACCCATGTGAGCTCACTCTCTGTCCCTTTAAACTCCCCGTCATCTCACCCTCTGTCACTTTAACCTCGCCATGATCTCACTCTCTGTCCCTTTAAACTCCCCGTGATCTCACTCTCTGTCCCTTTAAACGCCCCGTGATCTCACTCTCTGTCTCTTTAACCTCCCCGTGATCTCACTCTCTGTCCCTTTAAACTCCCAAAATTCTCACTCTCTGCCCCTTTATGCTCCCCGTTATCTCACTCGCTGTCCCCTTAACCTCCTCGTGATCACTCTCTGTCCCTTTAACCTCCCCATGATCTTACTATCTGCCCCTTTAACCTCCCCGTGATCTCACTCTCTATCCCTTTAATGTTCCCGTGATCTCACTCTCTGTCCCTTTAACTTACCCTTGATCTCACTCTCTGCCCCTTAAACACCCCCTCATCTCAATCTCTCTCTCTTTAACCTCCCGTGATCTAACTCTCTGTCCCTTTAAACTTCCCCTGATCTCACTCTCTGCCCCTTTAACCTACCAGTGCTCTCACTCTATGTCCCTTTAACCACCCAGTGAAATCACTCTCTGTCCCTTTAAACTTCCCGTGATCTCACTCTCTGTCCCTTTAGCCTCCCCGTGATCTAACTCTCTGTTCCTTTAACCTCTCCGTGATCTCATTCTCTGTCCCTTTAACGTCCCAGTATTCTCACTCTCTGCCCCTTTAAACTCCCCGTGACCTCTCTCTCTCTGTCCCATTTACCTCCCTGTGATCTCACTCTCTGCCCCTTAAACCTACTCGTAATCATTCTCTGTCCATTTATCCTCCCCGTGATCTCACTTTCTGTCCCTTTAAGCATCCCATGATCTCACTCTGTGTCCCTTTAACCTCCCTCTGATCGCACTCTCTGTCCCTTTAACCTCCCCGTGATCTCACTCTCTGTACCTTTAACCTCCCCGTGATCTCAATCTCTGTCCCGTTAACCTCCCCGTGATCTCACTCTCAGTCCCTTTAACCTCCAAGTGATCTCACTCTCTGTCCCTTTACCCACCCATGTGAGCTCACTCTCTGTCCCTTTAAACTCCCCGTGATCTCACCCTCTGTCACTTTAACCTCGCCATGATCTCACTCTCTGTCCCTTTAACCTCCCCGTGATCTCACTCTCTGTCCCTTTAAACGCCCCGTGATCTCACTCTCTGTCTCTTTAACCTCTCCGTGATCTCACTATCTGTCCCTTTAAACGCCCCGTGATCTCTCACTTTGTCCCATTATCCTCCCCGTGATCTCACTCCCTGTCCCTTTAACCTCCTCGTGATCACACTCTGGCCCTTTAAACTCCCGTGATCTCACTCTCTGTCCTCTTAACCTCCCGTGATCTCACTCTCTGTCCCGTTAATCTCCCCGTGACCTCACACTCTCTCTCTTTAATTACCCGGGATCTCACGCTCCGTCCCTTTAACTTCCCAGTGATCTTGTTCTCTGCACCTTTAAGCTCCCCGTTATCTCACTCTCTGTCCCCTTAACCTCCTCGTGATCACTCTCTGTCCCTTTAACCTCCCCGTGATATTACTCTCTGCCCCTTTAACCTCACCGTGATCTCACTCTCTGTCCCTTTAACCATCCCGTTATCTCACTCTCTGTCCATTTAACCTCCCCGTGATCTCATTCTCTGCCCCTTTAACCTCCCCGCCTTCTCACTCTCTGTACCTTTAAGTTCCCCGTGATCTCACTCTCTGTCCCTTTAACGTGCCCGTGATCTCACTCTCTGTCCCTTTAACTTACCCGTGATCTCACTCTCTGCCCCTTTAAACTCCCCTTGATCTCAATCTCTCTCTCTTTAACCTCCCGTGATCTAACTCTCTGTCCCTTTAAACTTCCCCTGATCTCACTCTCTGCCCCTTTAACCTACCAGTGCTCTCACTCTATGTCCCTTTAACCACCAAGTGAAATCACTCTCTGTCCCTTTAAACTTCCCGTGATCTCAATCTCTGTCCCATTAGCCTCCCCGTGATCTAACTCTCTGTTCCATTAACCTCTCCATGATCTCATTCTCTGTCCCTTTAACCTCCCAGTATTCTCACTCTCTGCCCCTTTAAACTCCCCGTGACCTCTCTCTCTCTGTCCCATTTACCCCCCTGTGATCTCACTCTCTGTCCCTTAAACCTACTCGTAATCATTCTCTGTCCATTTATCCTCCCCGTGATCTCACTCTCTGTCCCATTAAGCATCCCATGATCTCACTCTCTGTCCCTTTAACCTCCCTCTGATCGCACACTCTGTCCCTTTAACCTCCCCGTGATCTCACTCTCTGTACCTTTAACCTCCCCGTGATCTCAATCTCTGTCCCGTTAACCTCCCCGTGATCTCACTCTCTGTCCCTTTAACCTCCCCGTGATCTCACTCTCTGTCCCTTTACCCACCCATGTGAGCTCACTCTCTATCCCTTTAACCTCCCCGTGATCTCAATCTCTGTCCCTTTAAACGCCCCGTGATCTCACTCTCTGTCTCTTTAAACGCCTCGTAATCTCTCACTCTGTCCCATTAACCTCCCCGTGATCTCACTCCCTGTCCCTTTAACCTCCTCGTGATCACTCTCTGGCCCTTTAAACTCCCGTGATCTCACTCTCTGTCCTCTTAACCTCCCCGTGATCTCTGTCTCTCTTTAACCTCCCGTGATCTCACTCTCTGTCCCGTTAATCTCCCCGTGACCTCACACTCTGTCTCTTTAACTTCCCCGTGATCTCACGCTCCGTCCCTTTAACTTCCCAGTGATCTTGTTCTCTGCCCCTTTAAGCTCCCCGTTATCTCACTCTCTGTCCCCTTAACCTCCTCGTGATCACTCCCTGTCCCTTTAACCTCCCCGTGATATTACTCTCTGCCCCTTTAACCTCACCGTGATCTCACTCTCTGTCCCTTTAACCATTCCGTTATCTCACTCTCTGTCCATTTAACCTCCCCGTGATCTCACTCTCTGCCCCTTTAACCTCCCCGTCATCTCACTCTCTGTACCTTTAACTTCCCCGTCATCTCACTCTCTGTCCCTTTAACGTGCGCGTGATCTCACTCTCTGTCCCTTTAACTTATCCGTGATCTCACTCTATGCCCCTTTAAACTCCCCTTGATCGCAATCTCTCTCTCTTTAACCTCCCGTGATCTAACTCTCTGTCCCTTTAAACTCCCCCTGATCTCACTCTCTGTCCCTTTAGCCTCCCCGTGATCTAACTCTCTGTTCCTTTAACCTCTCCGTGATCTCACTCCCTGTCCCTTTAACCACCCAGTGAACTCACTCTCTGTCCATTTATCCACCCCATGATCTCACTCTCTGTCCCTTTAAGCTCCCTGTGATCTCACTCTCTGTCCCATTAACCTCCCACTGATCGCTCTCACCGTCCCTTTAACCTCCCTGTGATCTCACTCTCTGTACCTATAACCTCCCCGTGATCTCACTCTCTGTCCCGTTAACCTCCCCGTGATCTCACTCTCTGTCCCTTTACCCATCCAGTGAGCTCACTCTCTGTCCCTTTATCCTCCCCGTGATCTCACTCTCTGTCTCTTTAACCTCCCCGTGATCTCTCTATCTGTCCCTAAAACCTATTCATGATCTCACACTCTGTCTCATTAAGCTCCCGTGATCTCACTCTCTGTCCCTTTAACCTCCCCGTGATCTCACTCTCCGTCCCTTTAACCTTCCCATGATCTCACTCTCTGTCCCTTTAACCTCCCCCTGATCTCTCTCTGTACCTTTAACCTCCCCGTGATGTCACTATCTTTCCCTTTAACCTCCCCGTGATCTCACTCTCTGTCCCTGTAACCTCCCCGTGATCTCACTCTCTGTCCCTTTTACCTCCCTGTGATCTCACTCTCTGTCCCATTAACCTCCCCGTGATCTCACTCTCTGTCAAGTTAACATCGCCGTGATTTCAGGCTCTGCCCCTTTAACCTCCCGTGATCTCACTCTCTGTCCCCTTAACCACCCCGTGATCTCTGTCTCTCTTTAACCTCCCGTGATCTCACTCCCTCTCCCTTTAACCTCCCCGTGATCTCACTCTCTGTCCCCTTAACCTCTTCGTGATCACTCTCTGTCCCTTTAACCTCCCCATGATCTTACTCTCTGCCCCTTTAACCTCCCCGTGATCTCACCCTCTATCCCTTTAACGTTCCCGTGATCTCACTCTCTGTCCCTTTAACTTACCCGTGATCTCACTCTCTGCCCCTTAAACTCCCCCTCATCTCAATCTCTCTCTCTTTAACCTCCCGTGATCTAACTCTCTGTCCCTTTAAACTTCCCCTGATCTCACTCTCTGCCCCTTTAACCTACCAGTGCTCTCACTCTATGTCCCTTTAATCACCCAGTGAAATCACTCTCTGTCCCTTTAAACTCCCCGTGATCTCACTCTCTGTTCCTTTAACCTCTCCGTGATCTCATTCTCTGTCCCTTTAACCTCCCAGTATTCTCACTCTCTGCCCCTTTAAACTCCCCGTGACCTCTCTCTCTCTGTCCCATTTACCTCCCTGTGATCTCACTCTCTGTCCCTTAAACCTACTCGTAATCATTCTCTGTCCATTTATCCTCCCCGTGATCTCACTCTCTGTCCCTTTAAGCATCCCATGATCTCACTCTCTGTCCCTTTAACCTCCATCTGATCGCACTCTCTGTCCCTTTAACCTCCCCGTGATCTCACTCTCTGTACCTTTAACCTCCCCGTGATCTCAATCTCTGTCCCGTTAACCTCCCCGTGATCTCACTTTCTGTCCCTTTAAACTCCCCGTGATCTCACTCTCTGTCCCTTTACCCACCCATGTGAGCTCACTCTCTGTCCCTTTAACCTCCCCGTGATCTCACTCTCTGTCCCTTTAAACGCCCCGTGATCTCACTCGCTGTCTCTTTAAACTCCCCGTAATCTCACTCTCTGTCCCTTTAAACGCCCCGTGATCTCTCACTTTGTCCCTTTAACCTCCCTGTGATCTCACTCCCTGTCCCTTTAACCACCCAGTGAAATCACTCTCTGTCCCTTTAAACTTCCCGTGATCTCACTCTCTGTCCCTTTAGCCTCCCCGTGATCTAACTCTCTGTTCCTTTAACCTCCCCGTGATCTCACTCTCTGTCCCTTTACCCATCCAGTGAGCTCACTCTCTGTCCCTTTAACCTCCCCGTGATCTCACTCTCTGTCTCTTTAACCTCCCCGTGATCTCTCTATCTGTCCCTAAAACCTATTCATGATCTCACACTCTGTCTCATTAAGCTCCCGTGATCTCACTCTCTGTCCCTTTAACCTCCCCGTGATCTCACTCTCCGTCCCTTTAACCTCCCCATGATCTCACTCTCTGTCCCTTTAACCTCCCCCTGATCACTCTCTGTACCTTTAACCTCCCCGTGATGTCACTATCTTTCCCTTCAACTTACCCGTGATCTCATGTTCTGTCCCTTTATCCTCCCAGTAATCTCATTCTCTGCCCCTTTAACCTCCCCGTGATCTCACTCTCTGTCCCTTTAACCTTCCCGTGATCACACTCTCTATACCCTTAACCTCCTCGTGATCACTCTCTGTCCCTTTAACCTCCCCGTGATCTCACTCTCTGGCCCTTTATCCTCACCGTGATCTCACTCTCTGTCCATGTCACCTCCCCGTGATCTCACTCTCTGTCCCATTAACCTCCCCGTGATCTCACTCTCCGTCCCTTTAACGACCCCGTGATCTCACTCTCAGTCCACTTAACATCGCCGTCATTTCACCCTCTGCCCCTTTAACCTCCAGTGATCTCACTCTCTGTCCCCTTAACCACCCTGTGATCTCTGTCTTTATTTAACCTCCCATGTTCTCACTCCCTGTCCCTTTAACCTCCTCGTGATCTCACTTTCTGTCCCTTTAACCTTCCCGTGATCTCACTCTCTTTCCCTTTAACCTCCCCATGATCTCACAGTCTGTCCCTTTAACATTCCCGTGATCTCAGCCTCTTCCCTTTAAACTCCCCGTGATCTCTCTCTGTCGCTTTAACCTCCCCATGATCTCACTCTCTGTCCCTTTAACCTCCCCGTGATATCACTCTCTGTCCATTTAACCTCCCCGTGATCTCACTCTCTATCCCTTTAAGCACCCCGTGATCTCACTCTCTGACCCCTTAACCTCCTCGTGATCACTCTGTGTCCATTTAACCATCCCGTTATCTCACTCTCTGTCCATTTAACCTCCCCGTGATCTCACTCTCTGTGCCTTTAACCTCCCCGTGATCTCACTCTCTGTCCCTTTAACCTCCCCATGATCTCAATCTCTGTCCCTTTAACCGCCCCGTGATCACTTTCTGTACCTTTAACCTCCCCGTGATCTCACTATCTGTCCCTTTAACTTCCCCGTGATCTCACTCACTGTCCCTTTAACCTCCCAGTAATCTCATTCTCTGCCCCTTTAACCTCCCAGTGATCTCACTCTCTGTCCCTTTAACCTCCCCGTGAACTCACTCTCTGTTCCTTTAACCTCCCCGTGATCTCACTCTCTATACCCTTAAACTCCTCGTGATCACTCTCTGTCCCTTTAACCTCCCTCTGATCACTCTCTGTACCTTTAACCTCCCCGTGATGTCACTATCTGTCCCTTTAACTTCCCCGTGATCTCACGCACTGTCCCATTAACCTCCCCGTGATCTCACTCTCTGCCCCTTTAAACACCCCGTGATCTCACTCTCTGTCCCTTTAACCTCCCCGTGATCTCACTCTCTGTCCCATTAACCTCCCCGTGATCTCACTATCTGCCCCTTTAAACACCCCGTGATCTCACTCTCTGTACCTTTAACCTCCCCGTGATCTCACTCTCTGTCCCTTTAACCTCCCCATGATCTCAATCTCTGTCCCTTTAACCTCACCGTGATCACTTTCTGTACCTTTAACCTCCCCGTGATCTCACTATCTGTCCCTTTAACTTCCCCGTGATCTCACTCTCTGTCCCTTTAACCTCCCAGTAATCTCATTCTCTGCCCCTTTAACCTCCCAGTGATCTCACTCTCTGTCCCTTTAACGTCCCCGTGATCTCTCTCTCTAAACCCTTACCCTCCTCGTGATCACTCTCTGTCCCTTTAACCTCCCCGTGAACTCACTCTCTGTCCCTTAAACCTCCACGTCATGTCCCTCTCTGGCCCTTTATCCTCACCGTGATCTCACTCCCTGTCCCTGTAACCTCCCCGTGATCTCACTCTTTGTCCCATTAACCTCCCCGTGATCACACTCTCTGCCCCTTTAAACACCCTGTGATCTCACTCTCTGTCCCTTTTCACCTCCCCGTGATCTCACTCTCTGTCCCTTTAACCTCCCCATGATCTCAATCTCTGTCCCTTTAACCTCCCCGTGATCACTTTCTGTACCTTTAACGTCCCCGTGATCTCACTATCTGTCCCTTTAACTTCCCCGTGATCTCTGTCTCTCTTTAACCTCCCGTGATCTCACTCCCTCTCCCTTTAACCTCCCCGTGATCTCACTCTCTGTCCCCTTAACCTCTTCGTGATCACTCTCTGTCCCTTTAACCTCCCCATGATCTTACTCTCTGCCCCTTTAACCTCCCCGTGATCTCACTCTCTATCCCTTTAACGTTCCCGTGATCTCACTATCTGTCCCTTTAACTTACCCGTGATCTCACTCTCTGCCCCTTAAACTCCCCCTCATCTCAATCTCTCTCTCTTTAACCTCCCGTGATCTAACTCTCTGTGCCTTTAAACTTCCCCTGATCTCACTCTCTGCCCCTTTAACCTACCAGTGCTCTCACTCTATGTCCCTTTAATCACCCAGTGAAATCACTCTCTGTCCCTTTAAACTTCCCGTGATCTCACTCTCTGTCCCATTAGCCTCCCCGTGATCTAACTCTCTGTTCCTTTAACCTCTCCGTGATCTCATTCTCTGTCCCTTTAACCTCCCAGTATTCTCACTCTCTGCCCCTTTAAACTCCCCGTAACCTCTCTCTCTCTGTCCCATTTACCTCCCTGTGATCTCACTCTCTGTCCCTTAAACCTACTCGTAATCATTCTCTGTCCATTTATCCTCCCCGTGATCTCACTCTCTGTCCCTTTAAGCATCCCATGATCTCACTCTCTGTCCCTTTAACCTCCATCTGATCGCACTCTCTGTCCCTTTAACCTCCCCGTGATCTCACTCTCTGTACCTTTAACCTCCCCGTGATCTCAATCTCTGTCCCGTTAACCTCCCCGTGATCTCACTTTCTGTCCCTTTAAACTCCCCGTGATCTCACTCTCTGTCCCTTTACCCACCCATGTGAGCTCACTCTCTGTCCCTTTAACCTCCCCGTGATCTCACTCTCTGTCCCTTTAAACGCCCCGTGATCTCACTCGCTGTCTCTTTAAACTCCCCGTAATCTCACTCTCTGTCCCTTTAAACGCCCCGTGATCTCTCACTTTGTCCCTTTAACCTCCCCGTGATCTCACTCCCTGTCCCTTTAACCACCCAGTGAAATCACTCTCTGTCCCTTTAAACTTCCCGTGATCTCACTCTCTGTCCCTTTAGCCTCCCCGTGATCTAACTCTCTGTTCCTTTAACCTCCCCGTGATCTCACTCTTTGTCCCTATAACCTCCCCGTGATCTCACTCTCTGTCCCCTTAACCTCCTCGTGATCAATCTCTGTCCCTTTAACCTCCCCATGATCTTACTCTCTGCCCCTTTAACCTCCCCGTGATCTCACTCTCTATCCCGTTAATGTTCCCGTGATCTCACTCTCTGTCCCTTTAACTTACCCGTGATCTCACTCTCTGCCCCTCAAACTCCCCCTCATCTCAATCTCTCTCTCTTTAACCTCCCGTGATCTAACTCTCTGTCCCTTTAAACTTCCCCTGATCTCACTCTCTGCCCCTTTAAACTACCAGTGCTCTCACTCTATGTCCCTTTAACCACCCAGTGAAATCACTCTCTGTCCCTTTAAACTTCCCGTGATCTCACTCTCTGTCCCTTTAGCCTCCCCATGATCTCACTCTCTGTCCCTTTAACCTCCCTCTGATCGCACTCTCTGTCCCTTTAACCTCCCCGTTATCTCACTCTCTGTACCTTTAACCTCCCGTGATCTCACTCTCTGTTGCCTTAACCACCCTGTGATCTCTGTCTTTCTTTAACCTCCCGTGTTCTCACTCCCTGTCCCTTTAACCTCCGCGTGATCTCACTCTCTGTCCATTTAACCTCCCCGTGATCTCACTCTCTATCCCTTTAAGCTCCCCGTGATCTCACTTTATGTCCCTGTAACCTCCCCGTAATCACACTCTCTGTCCCGTTAATCTCCCCGTGATCTCTGTCTCTCTTTAACCTCCCGTGATCTCACTCTCTGTCCCGTTAATCTCCCCGTGACCTCACACTCTGTCTCTTTAACTTCCCCGTGATCTCACGCTCCGTCCCTTTAACTTCCCAGTGATCTTGTTCTCTGCCCCTTAAAGCTCCCCGTTATCTCACTCTCTGTCCCCTTAACCTCCTCGTGATCACTCTCTGTCCCTTTAACCTCCCCGTGATATTACTCTCTGCCCCTTTAACCTCACCGTGATCTCACTCTCTGTCCCTTTAACCATTCCGTTATCTCACTCTCTGTCCATTTAACCTCCCCGTGATCTCACTCTCTGCCCCTTTAACCTCCCCGTCATCTCACTCTCTGTACCTTTAACTTCCCCGTCATCTCACTCTCTTTCCCTTTAACGTGCCCGTGATCTAACTCTCTGTCCCTTTAACTTACCCGTGATCTCACTCTATGCCCCTTTAAACTCCCCCGATCTCAATCTCTCTCTCTTTAACCTCCCGTGATCTAACTCTCTGTCCCTTTAAACTCCCCCTGATCTCACTCTCTGCCCCTTTACCCTTCCAGTGATCTCACTCTATGTCCCTTTAACCTCCCCGTGATCTAACTCTCCTTCCCTTTAACATCCCGTGATCTCACTCCCTGTCCCTTTAACCACCCAGTGAACTCACTCTCTGTCCCTTTAAACTTCCCGTGATCTCACTCTCTGTCCCTTTAGCCTCCCCGTGATCTAACTCTCTTTCCTTTAACCTCTCCTTGATCTCAATCTCTCTCCCTTTAACCTCCCAGTATACTCACTCTCTGCCCCTTTAAACTCCCCGTGATCTCTATCTCTCTGTCCCATTAACCTCCCTATGATCTCACTCTCTGTCCATTTATCCTCCCCGTGATCTCACTCTCTGTCCCTTTAAGCTCCCTGTGATCTCACTCTCTATCCTTTTAACCTCCCCCTGATCGCGCTCTCCGTCCCTTTAACCTCCCCGTGATCTCACTCTCTGTCCCGTTAACCTCCCCGTGATCTCACTCTCTGTCCCTTTACCCATCCAGTGAGCTCACTCTCTGTCCCTTTAACCTCCCCGTGATCTCACTCTCTGTCCCTGTAACCTCCCCGTGATCTCACTCTCTGTCCCCTTAACCACCTCGTGATCACATTCTGTCCCTTTAACTTCCCCGTGATCTCACTCTCTGTCCCTGTAACCTTCTCGTGATCAATCGCTGTCCCATTAACCTCCCCTGATCTCACTCTCTGTCACTTTAACCTCCCCGTGATCTCACTCTCTGTCCCTTTAACCTCCCCGTGATCTCAATCTCTGTCCCTTTAAACTCCCCGTGATCTCACTCTCTGTCCCTTTAACGCCCAGTGACCTCAATCACTGACCCTTTAACCTCCCTGTGATCTCACTCTCTGTCCCTTTCACTGTACCTGATCTCACCCACTGTCCCTTTAACTGTGCCCGATCTCATTCTCTTTCCCTTTAACCTCCAAGTGATCTCAATCTCTGTCCCTTTCACTGTCCCTGTTCTCAATCTCTGTCCCTTTTACCTCCACGTAATCTCACTCTCTGTCCCTTTAACCTCCCCGTGATCTCACACTCTGTCCCTTTATCCTCCCCGTGATCTCACACTCTGTCCCTTTAACGTCCCTGTGATCGCACTTTCTGTCCCTTTAACCGCCCCGTCATTTCACTCTCTCTCCCTTTAACCGCCCCGTGATCTCACTCACTGTCCCTTTAACCTGCCCGTGATATCACTCTCTGTCCCTTTAACCTCCCGGTGATCTCACTCTCTGTCCCTTTAACCTCCCCTTGATCTCACTCTATCCCTTTAAACTCCACGTGACCTCACTCTCTGTCCCTTTAAACTCCCCGTGATCTCACTCTCAGTCCCTAAAACCTCACCGTGATCTCACTCTCTGTCCCATTAACCTCCCCGTGATCGCACTCTCTGTCCCTTTAACCTCCCCGTCATCGCACTCTCTGTCCCTTGAACCTCACCGTGATCTCACTCTCTGTCCCTTTTACCTCCACGTGATCTCACTCTCTGTCCCTTTAACCTCCCCGAGATCTCACTCTCTGTCCCTTTAACCTCCCCTTGAACTCACTTTATCCCTTTTCGCTCCCCATTATCTCACTCTCTGTCCCTTTAACCTCCCCGTGATCTCACTCTCATTCCCATTAACATCAACTTGATCTCACTATATGTCCCTTTAACCTCCCCGTGATCTCATTCTCTGTCCCTTTAAACGCCCCGTGATCTCTCACTTTGTCCCATTAACCTCCCCGTGATCTCACTCCCTGTCCCTTTAACCTCCCCGTGATCTCACTCTCTGTCCCTTTAAGCTCCGAGTGATCTCAGTCTCTGTCCCTTTAACATTCCCGTTGTCTCACTCTCTGTTCCTTTATCCTCCCCGTGATCTCTCTCTCTGTCCCTTTAACGACCCCGTGATCTCACTCTCTGTCCCTTTAACATCCCCGTGATCTCACTCTCTGTCACTTTAACATCCCCGTGATCACTCTCTGTACCTTTAACCTCCCCGTGATCTCACTATCTGTCCCTTTAACTTCCCCGTGATCTCACTCACTGTCCCTTTAACCTCCCAATAATCTCATTCTCTGCCCCTTTAACCTCCCAGTGATCTCACTCTCTGTCCCTTTCACCTCCCCGTGATCTCACTCTCTGTACCCTTCACCTTCTCGTGATCACTCTCTGTCCCTTTAGCCTCCCCGTGATCTCACTCTCTGTCCCATTAACCTCCCCGTGATCTCACTCTCCGTCCCTTTAACCTCCCGTGATCTCACTCTCTGTCCCCTCAACCACCCTGTGATCTCTGTCTCTCTTTAACCTCCCCGTGATCTCACTCTCTGTCCCCTTAACCTCCTCGTGATCTCACTCTCTGTCCCTTTAACCTCCCCATGATCTTACTCTCTGCCCCTTTAACCTCCCCGTGATCTCACTCTCTATCCCTTTAACGTTCCCGTGATCTCACTCTCTGTCCCTTTAACTTACCCGTGATCTCACTCTCTGCCCCTTAAACTCCCCCTCATCTCAATCTCTCTCTCTTTAACCTCCCGTGATCTAACTCTCTGTCCCTTTAAACTTCCCCTGATCTCACTCTCTGCCCCTTTAAACTACCAGTGCTCTCACTCTATGTCCCTTTAACCACCCAGTGAAATCACTCTCTGTCCCTTTAAACTTCCCGTGATCTCACTCTCTGTCCCTTTAGCATCCCCGTGATCTCACTCTCTGTCCCTTTAACCACCTCGTGATCACATTCTGTCCCTTTAACTTCCCCGTGATCTCACTTTCTGTCCCTGTAACCTTCTCGTGATCAATCGCTGTCCCATTAACCTCCCCTGATCTCACTCTCTGTCACTTTAACCTCCCCGTGATCTCACTCTCTGTCCCTTTAACCTCCCCGTGATCTCAATCTCTGTCCCTTTAAACTCCCCGTGATCTCACTCTCTGTCCCTTTAACGCCCAGTGACCTCAATCACTGACCCTTTAACCTCCCTGTGATCTCACTCTCTGTCCCTTTCACTGTACCTGATCTCACCCACTGTCCCTTTAACTGTGCCCGATCTCATTCTCTTTCCCTTTAACCTCCAAGTGATCTCAATCTCTGTCCCTTTCACTGTCCCTGTTCTCAATCTCTGTCCCTTTTACCTCCACGTAATCTCACTCTCTGTCCCTTTAACCTCCCCGTGATCTCACACTCTGTCCCTTTATCCTCCCCGTGATCTCACACTCTGTCCCTTTAACGTCCCTGTGATCGCACTCTCTGTCCCTTTAACCGCCCCGTCATTTCACTCTCTCTCCCTTTAACCGCCCCGTGATCTCACTCACTGTCCCTTTAACCTGCCCGTGATATCACTCTCTGTCCCTTTAACCTCCCGGTGATCTCACTCTCTGTCCCTTTAACCTCCCCTTGATCTCACTCTATCCCTTTAAACTCCACGTGACCTCACTCTCTGTCCCTTTAAACTCCCCGTGATCTCACTCTCTGTCCCTTTTACCTCCCCGTGATCGCACTCTCTGTCCCTTTAACCTCCCCGTCATCGCACTCTCTGTCCCTTGAACCTCACCGTGATCTCACTCTCTGTCCCTTTTACCTCCACGTGATCTCACTCTCTGTCCCTTTAACCTCCCCGAGATCTCACTCTCTGTCCCTTTAACCTCCCCTTGAACTCACTTTATCCCTTTTCGCTCCCCATTATCTCACTCTCTGTCCCTTTAACCTCACCGTGATCTCACTCTCTGTCCCATTAACCTCCCCGTGATCGCACTCTCTGTCCCTTTAACCTCCCCGTCATCGCACTCTCTGTCCCTTGAACCTCACCGTGATCTCACTCTCTGTCCCTTTTACCTCCACGTGATCTCACTCTCTGTCCCTTTAACCTCCCCGAGATCTCACTCTCTGTCCCTTTAACCTCCCCTTGAACTCACTTTATCCCTTTTCGCTCCCCATTATCTCACTCTCTGTCCCTTTAACCTCCCCGTGATCTCACTCTCATTCCCATTAACATCAACTTGATCTCACTATATGTCCCTTTAACCTCCCCGTGATCTCATTCTCTGTCCCTTTAAACGCCCCGTGATCTCTCACTTTGTCCCATTAACCTCCCCGTGATCTCACTCCCTGTCCCTTTAACCTCCCCGTGATCTCACTCTCTGTCCCTTTAAGCTCCGAGTGATCTCAGTCTCTGTCCCTTTAACATTCCCGTTGTCTCACTCTCTGTTCCTTTATCCTCCCCGTGATCTCTCTCTCTGTCCCTTTAACGACCCCGTGATCTCACTCCCTGTCCCTTTAACCTCCCCGTGATCTCACTCTCTGTCCCTTTAAGCTCCGAGTGATCTCAGTCTCTGTCCCTTTAACATTCCCGTTGTCTCACTCTCTGTTCCTTTATCCTCCCCGTGATCTCTCTCTCTGTCCCTTTAACGACCCCGTGATCTCACTCTCTGTCACTTTAACATCCCCGTGATCACTCTCTGTACCTTTAACCTCCCTGTGATCTCACTATCTGTCCCTTTAACTTCCCCGTGATCTCACTCACTGTCCCTTTAACCTCCCAATAATCTCATTCTCTGCCCCTTTAACCTCCCAGTGATCTCACTCTCTGTCCCTTTCACCTCCCCGTGATCTCACTCTCTGTACCCTTCACCTTCTCGTGATCACTCTCTGTCCCTTTAGCCTCCCCGTGATCTCACTCTCTGTCCCATTAACCTCCCCGTGATCTCACTCTCCGTCCCTTTAACCTCCCGTGATCTCACTCTCTGTCCCCTCAACCACCCTGTGATCTCTGTCTCTCTTTAACCTCCCCGTGATCTCACTCTCTGTCCCCTTAACCTCCTCGTGATCTCACTCTCTGTCCCTTTAACCTCCCCATGATCTTACTCTCTGCCCCTTTAACCTCCCCGTGATCTCACTCTCTATCCCTTTAACGTTCCCGTGATCTCACTCTCTGTCCCTTTAACTTACCCGTGATCTCACTCTCTGCCCCTTAAACTCCCCCTCATCTCAATCTCTCTCTCTTTAACCTCCCGTGATCTAACTCTCTGTCCCTTTAAACTTCCCCTGATCTCACTCTCTGCCCCTTTAAACTACCAGTGCTCTCACTCTATGTCCCTTTAACCACCCAGTAAAATCACTCTCTGTCCCTTTAAACTTCCCGTGATCTCACTCTCTGTCCCTTTAGCATCCCCGTGATCTAACTCTCTGTTCCTTTAACCTCTCCGTGATCTCATTCTCTGTCCCTTTAACCTCCCAGTATTCTCAATCTCTGCCCCTTTAAACTCCCGTGACCTCTCTCGCTCTGTCCCATTTACCTCCCTGTGATCTCACTCTCTGTCCCTTAAACCTACTCGTAATCATTCTCTGTCCATTTATCCTCCCCGTGATCTCACTCTCTGTCCCTTTAAGCATCCCATGATCTCACTCTCTGTCCCTTTAACCTCCCTCTGATCGCACTCTCTGTCCCTTTAACCTCCCCGTGATCTCACTCTCTGTCCCGTTAACCTCCCCGTGATCTCACTCTCTGTCCCTGTAACCTTCTCGTGATCAATCGCTGTCCCATTAACCTCCCCTGATCTCACTCTCTGTCACTTTAACCTCCCCGTGATCTCACTCTCTGTCCCTTTAACGTCCCCGTGATCTCAATCTCTGTCCCTTTAAACTCCCCGTGATCTCACTCTCTGTCCCTTTAACGCCCAGTGACCTCAATCACTGACCCTTTAACCTCCCTGTGATCTCACTCTCTGTCCCTTTCACTGTACCTGATCTCACCCACTGTCCCTTTAACTGTGCCCGATCTCATTCTCTTTCCCTTTAACCTCCAAGTGATCTCAATCTCTGTCCCTTTCACTGTCCCTGTTCTCAATCTCTGTCCCTTTTACCTCCACGTAATCTCACTCTCTGTCCCTTTAACCTCCCCGTGATCTCACACTCTGTCCCTTTATCCTCCCCGTGATCTCACACTCTGTCCCTTTAACGTCCCTGTGATCGCACTTTCTGTCCCTTTAACCGCCCCGTCATTTCACTCTCTCTCCCTTTAACCGCCCCGTGATCTCACTCACTGTCCCTTTAACCTGCCCGTGATATCACTCTCTGTCCCTTTAACCTCCCGGTGATCTCACTCTCTGTCCCTTTAACCTCCCCTTGATCTCACTCTATCCCTTTAAACTCCACGTGACCTCACTCTCTGTCCCTTTAAACTCCCCGTGATCTCACTCTCAGTCCCTAAAACCTCACCGTGATCTCACTCTCTGTCCCATTAACCTCCCCGTGATCGCACTCTCTGTCCCTTTAACCTCCCCGTCATCGCACTCTCTGTCCCTTGAACCTCACCGTGATCTCACTCTCTGTCCCTTTTACCTCCACGTGATCTCACTCTCTGTCCCTTTAACCTCCCCGAGATCTCACTATCTGTCCCTTTAACCTCCCCTTGAACTCACTTTATCCCTTTTCGCTCCCCATTATCTCACTCTCTGTCCCTTTAACCTCCCCGTGATCTCACTCTCATTCCCATTAACATCAACTTGATCTCACTATATGTCCCTTTAACCTCCCCGTGATCTCACTCTCTATCCCTTTAACGTTCCCGTGATCTCACTCTCTGTCCCTTTAACTTACCCGTGATCTCACTCTCTGCCCCTTAAACTCCCCCTCATCTCAATCTCTCTCTCTTTAACCTCCCGTGATCTAACTCTCTGTCCCTTTAAACTTCCCCTGATCTCACTCTCTGCCCCTTTAAACTACCAGTGCTCTCACTCTATGTCCCTTTAACCACCCAGTAAAATCACTCTCTGTCCCTTTAAACTTCCCGTGATCTCACTCTCTGTCCCTTTAGCATCCCCGTGATCTCACTCTCTGTTCCTTTAACCTCTCCGTGATCTCATTCTCTGTCCCTTTAACCTCCCAGTATTCTCACTCTCTGCCCCTTTAAACTCCCGTGACCTCTCTCGCTCTGTCCCATTTACCTCCCTGTGATCTCACTCTCTGTCCCTTAAACCTACTCGTAATCATTCTCTGTCCATTTATCCTCCCCGTGATCTCACTCTCTGTCCCTTTAAGCATCCCATGATCTCACTCTCTGTCCCTTTAACCTCCCTCTGATCGCACTCTCTGTCCCTTTAACCTCCCCGTGATCTCACTCTCTGTCCCGTTAACCTCCCCGTGATCTCACTCTCTCTCCCTTTACCCATCCAGTGATCTCACTCTCTTTCCCTTTAACCTCCTCGTGATCACTCTCTGGCCCTTTAACCTCACCGTTATCTCACTCTCTGTCCCTTTAAACTCCCCGTGATCTCACTCTCTGTCCCTTTAACCTCCCCGTGATCTCACTCTCTGTCCCTTTAACCTGCTCGTGATCACTCGCTGGCCCTTTATCTTCACCGTGATCTCACTCTCTGTCCCTGTAACCTTCTCGTGATCAATCTCTGTCCCATTAACCTCCCCTGATCTCACTCTCTGACACTTTAACCTCCCCGTGATCTCACTCTCTGTCCCTTTAACCTCCCCGTGATCTCAATCTCTGTCCCTTTAAACTCCCCGTGATCTCACTCTCTGTCCCTTTAACCTCCCCGTGATCTCACTCACAGTCCCGTTCACCTCCCTGTGATCTCTCTCTCTGACCCTTTAGGCTCCACGTGATTTCACTCTCTGTCCCTTTAACCACCCCATGATCTCTCTCTCTGGCCCTTTAACCGCCCCATGATCTCACTCTCAGTCCCTTTAATGCCCAGTGACCTCAATCACTGACCCTTTAACCTCCCTGTGATCTCACTCTCTGTCCCTTTCACTGTACCTGATCTCACTCTCTGTCCCTTTAACTGTGCCCGATCTCATTCTCTTTCCCTTTAACCTCCACGTGATCTCAATCTCTGTCCCTTTCACTGTCCCTGTTCTCAATCTCTGTCCCTTTTACCTCCCCGTAATCTCACTCTCTGTCCCTTTAACTTCCCCGTGATCTCACACTCTGTCCCTTTAACCTCCCCGTGATCTCACTTACTTTTCCTTTATCCGCCCCGTGATCTCACTATCTGTCCCATTAACCTCCCCGTGATCTCACTCTCTGTCCCTTTAACCGCCCCATCATTTCACTCTCTCTCCCTTTAACCGCCCCGTGATCTCACTCACTGTCCCTTTAACCTGCCCGTGATATCACTCTCTGTCCCTTTAACCTCCCTGTGATCTCACTCTCTGTCCCTTTAACCTCCCCTTGATCTCACTCTATCCCTTTAAACTCCACGTGACCTCACTCTCTGTCCCTTTAAACTCCCCGTGATGTCACTCTCAGTCCCTAAAACCTCACCGTGATCTCACTCTGTCCCATTAACCTCCCCGTGATCGCACTCTCTGTCCCTTTAACCTCACCGTGATCTCACTCTCTGTCCCTTTAACCTCCCCGAGATCTCACTCTCTGTCCCTTTAACCTCCCCTTGAAATCACTTTATTCCTTTTTGCTCCCCATTATCTCACTCTCTGTCCCTTTAACCTCCCCGTGATCTCACTCTCATTCCCATTAACATCAACTTGATCTCACTCTCTGTCCCTTTAAGCTCCGAGTGATCTCAGTCTCTGTCCCTTTAACATTCCCGTTGTCTCACTCTCTGTTCCTTTATCCTCCCCGTGATCTCTCTCTGTGTCCCTTTAATGACCCCGTGATCTCACTCTCTGTCCCTTTAACATCCCCGTGATCTCACTCTCTGGCACTTTAACCACCCCGTGATCACACCCTCTGTCACTTTAACCACCCCGTGACCTCACTCTCTGTCCCTTTAACCTCCCCGTGATCTCATTCTCTGTCCCTTTAACCTCCCCGTGATCTCACTCTCTGTCCTTTTAACTTACCCGTGATCTCACGCTCTGTCCCTTTAACCTCCCAGTAATCTCATTCTCTGCCCCTTTAACCTCCCAGTGATCTCACTCTCTGTCCCTTTAACCTCCCCGTGATCTCACTCTCTATACCCTTAACCTTCTCGTGACCACTCTCTGTTCCTTTAACCTCCCCGTGATCTCACTCTCTGTACCCTTAACCTCCCGTGATCTCACTCTCTGTCCCCTTAACCACCCCGTGAGCTCTGTCTCTCTTTAACCTCCCGTGATCTCACTCTCTATCCCTTTAACGTTCCCGTGATCTCACTCTCTGTCCCTTTAACTTACCCGTGATCTCAATATCTGCCCCTTAAACTCCCCCTCATCTCAATCTCTCTCTCTTTAACCTCCTGTGATCTAACTCTCTGTCCCTTTAAACTTCCCCTGATCTGACTCTCTGCCCCTTTAACCTACCAGTGCTCTCACTCTATGTCCCTTTCACCACCCAGTGAAATCACTCTCTGTCCCTTTAAACTTCCCATGATCTAACTATCTGTTCCTTTAACCTCTCCGTGATCTCATTCTCTGTCCCTTTAACCTCCCAGTATTCTCACTCTCTGCCCCTTTAAACTCCCCGTGACCTCTCTCTCTTTGTCCCATTTACCTCCCTGTGATCTCACTCTCTGTTCCTTAAACCTACTCGTAATCATTCTCTGTCCATTTATCCTCCCCGTGATCTCACTCTCTGTCCCTTTAAGCATCCCATGATCTCACTCTCTGTCCCTTTAACCTCCCTCTGATCGCACTCTCTGTCCCTTTAACCTCCCCGTGATCTCACTCTCTGTACCTTTAACCTCCCCGTGATCTCAATCTCTGTCCCGTTAACCTCCCCGTGATCTCACTCTCTGTCCCTTTAACTTCCCCGTGATGTCACTCTCTGTCCCTTTACCCACCCATGTGAGCTCACTCTCTGTCCCTTTAAACTCCCCGTGATCTCACCCTCTGTCACTTTAACCTCGCCATGATCTCACTCTCTGTCCCTTTAACCTCCCCGTGATCTCACTCTCTGTCCCTTTAAACGCCCCGTGATCTCTCACTTTGTCCCATTAACCTCCCCGTGATCTCACTCCCTGTCCCTTTAACCTCCTCGTGATCACTCTCTGGCCCTTTAAACTCCCGTGATCTCACTCTCTGTTCCCTTAACCTCCCCGTGATCTCTGTCTCTCTTTAACCTCCCGTGATCTCACTCTCTGTCCCTTTAACATCCCCGTGATCTCACTCTCTGTCACTTTAACATCCCCGTGATCACTCTCTGTACCTTTAACCTCCCCGTGATCTCACTATCTGTCCCTTTAACTTCCCCGTGATCTCACTCACTGTCCCTTTAACCTCCCAATAATCTCATTCTCTGCCCCTTTAACCTCCCAGTGATCTCACTCTCTGTCCGTTTCACCTCCCCGTGATCTCACTCTCTGTACCCTTCACCTTCTCGTGATCACTCTCTGTCCCTTTAGCCTCCCCGTGATCTCACTCTCTGTCCCATTAACCTCCCCGTGATCTCACTCTCCGTCCCTTTAACCTCCCGTGATCTCACTCTCTGTCCCCTTAACCACCCTGTGATCTCTGTCTCTCTTTAACCTCCCCGTGATCTCACTCTCTGTCCCCTTAACCTCCTCGTGATCTCACTCTCTGTCCCTTTAACCTCCCCATGATCTTACTCTCTGCCCCTTTAACCTCCCCGTGATCTCACTCTCTATCCCTTTAACGTTCCCGTGATCTCACTCTCTGTCCCTTTAACTTACCCGTGATCTCACTCTCTGCCCCTTAAACTCCCCCTCATCTCAATCTCTCTCTCTTTAACCTCCCGTGATCTAACTCTCTGTCCCTTTAAACTTCCCCTGATCTCACTCTCTGCCCCTTTAAACTACCAGTGCTCTCACTCTATGTCCCTTTAACCACCCAGTGAAATCACTCTCTGTCCCTTTAAACTTCCCGTGATCTCACTCTCTGTCCCTTTTGCATCCCCGTGATCTCACTCTCTGTCCCCTTAACCACCTCGTGATCACATTCTGTCCCTTTAACTTCCCCGTGATCTCACTCTCTGTCCCTGTAACCTTCTCGTGATCAATCGCTGTCCCATTAACCTCCCCTGATCTCACTCTCTGTCACTTTAACCTCCCCGTGATCTCACTCTCTGTCCCTTTAACCTCCCCGTGATCTCAATCTCTGTCCCTTTAAACTCCCCGTGATCTCACTCTCTGTCCCTTTAACCGCCCCGTGATGTCACTCTCTGTCCCGTTAACCTGCCCGTGATATCACTCTCTGTCCCTTTAACCTCCCTGTGATCTCACTCTCTGTCCCTTTAACCTCCCCTTGATCTCACTCTATCCCTTTAAACTCCACGTGACCTCACTCTCTGTCCCTTTAAACTCCCCGTGATCTCACTGTCTGTTCCTTTAACCCTCCCGTGATCTCACTCTCAGTCCCTAAAACCTCCCCATGATCTCTCTCTCTGTCCCAATAACCTCCCCGTGATCTCGCTCTCTGTCCCTTTAACCTCCCCGTGATCTCACTCTCTGTCCCTTTAACCTCCCCGTGATCTAGCTCTCTGTCCCTTTAACCTCCCCGTGATCTCACTCTCTGTCCCTTTAACCTCCCCTTGATCTCACTTTATCCCTTTTCGCTCCCCAATATCTCACTCTCTGTCCCTTTAACCTCCCCGTGATCTCACTCTCATTCCCGTTAAAATCAACTTGATCAAACTCTCTGTCCCTTTAACCTATCCATGGTCTCACTTTGTGTCCCTGTAACCTACCCGTGATCTCACTCTCTGTTCCTTTAACCTCTCCGTGATCTCACTCTCTGTCCCTATAACCTCCCTGTGATCTTATTCTCTGTCCCTTCAACATCTACATGATCTATCTCTGTCCCTTTAACCCTCCCGTGATCTCACCCTCTGTCCCCTTAACCTCCTCGTGATCACTCTCTGTCCCATTAACCTCCCCGTGATCTCAATCTCTGTCCCTTTATCCTCCTCGTGATCTCACTCTCTGTCCCTTTAACTTCCCGTTGATCTCACTCTCTGACCCTTTAACCTCCCAGTGATCTCTCTCTCTGTCCCTTTAACCTCCCCGTGATCTCTCTCTCTGTCCCTTTAAGCTCCCCGTGGTCTGACTCTCTGGCCCTTTAACCGCCCCGTGATCTCACTTTCTGTCCCATTAACCTCCCTGTGATCTCACTCTCTGTCCCTTTAACCTCCCCGTGATCTGACTCTCTGTCCCTTTAAACTCCCTGTGGTCTCACTCTCTGTCCCCTTAGCATCCCCTTGATCTCACTCTCTGTCCCATTAACCTCACCGTGATCTGTTTCTATCCCTTTAAACTCCCTGTGTTCTAAATCTCTGTCCCTTTAAACTCCCCATGATCTCAATCTCTGTCCCTTTAAACTCCCCGTGATCTCACACTCTGTCCCTTTAAACTCCCCGTGATCTCAATCTCTGTCCCTGTAAACTCCCCTTGATCTCACTCTCTATCCCTATAACGTCCCTTTAACACTCCAATAGTGCAGCACACCCTCAATTACTGATACTCCAATAGTGCAGCACACCCTCAATTACTGACCCTCCAATAGTGCAGCACACCCTCAATTAGTGACCCTCCAATAGTGCAGCACACCCTCAATTACTGACACTCCAATAGTGCAGCACACCCTCAATTACTGACACTCCAATAGTGCAGCACACCCTCAATTACTGACACTCCAATAGTGCAGCACACCCTCAATTACTGACACTCCAATAGTGCAGCACACCCTCAATTACTGACACTCCAATAGTGCAGCACACTTTCAATTACTGACCCTCCAATAGTGCAGCACACCCTCAGTAACTGTGACTCCAATAGTGCGGTGCTTTTGTGGGCAGAGGTGTAGTGCTGTGGGATAGGTGTGGGCAGTGGTGTAAAGCTGTGGGAATGGTGTGGGCAGCGGTGTAGTGCATCAGGAGTGGTGCGGGCAGTGGTGTAGAGCTGTGGGAGTGGTGTGGGCTGTTGTGTAGTGCTGTGGGAGTGGTGTGGGCAGTGGTGTAGAGCTGTGGGAGTGGTGTAGGTAGTGGTTTAGCGCTGTGGGAGTGGTGTTGGCAGTGGGGTAGCGTTGTCGGAGTAGTGTGGGCAGTGGTGTAGCGCTGTGGGAGTGGTGTGGGATGTGGTGTAGTGCTGTGGGTGTGGGGTGGGCAGTGGTGCAGTGGTGTGGGAGTGGTGTGGGTTGTGGTGTAGCGCTGTGGGAGTGGTGTGGGTATTAGTGTAGCGCTGTGGGAGTGGTGTGGGCAGTGGTGTAGCACTGTGGAAGTGGTGTGGGCAGTGGTATATCGCTGTGGGAGTGGTGTGGCCAGTGGTGTATCGCTGTGGGAGTGGTGTGGGCAGTGGTGTTCTGCTGTGGGAGTGGTTTGGGCAGTGGTGTAGTGCTGCAGGAGTGGTGAGGGCATTAGTGTAGCACTGTGGGAGTGGTGTGGGCAGTGGTGTAGCGCTGTGGGTGTGGAGTGGGCAGTGGTGTAGTGCTGTCGGAGTGGTGTGGGCATTAGTGTAGTGCTGTGGGAGTGGTGTGGGCAGTGGTGTAGCGCTGTGGGAGTGGTGTGGGCAGTGGTGTAGCGCTGTGGGTGTGGAGTGGGCAGTGGTGTAGTGCTGTCGGAGTGGTGTGGGCATTAGTGTAGTGCTGTGGGAGTGGTGTGGGCAGTGGTGTAGCGCTGTGGGAGTGGTCTGGGCATAAGTGTAGCGCTGTGGGAGTGGTGTGGGCAGTGGTGTAGCGCTCTGAGAGTGGTGTGGGCGGCGGTGTAGCGCTGTGGGAGTGGTGTGGGCAGTGGTGTAGCGCTGTGGGAGTGGTGTGGGGTGTGGTGTAGTGCTGTGGGAATGGTGTGGGCACTGGTGTAGTGCTGTGGGAATGGTGTGGGCAGTGGTGAAGTGCTGTGGGAATGGTGTGGGCAGTGGTGTAGCTCTGTGGGAGTGGTGTGGGCAGTGGTGGACCTCTGTGGGCGTGGTTTGGTCAGTGGTGTAGAGCTGTGGGAGTGGTGATGGCAGTGGTGTAGCGCTGTGGGAGTGGTGTGGGCAGTGGTGTAGTGTTGTGGGAGTGGTGTGGGCAGTGGTGTAGCGCTGTGGGAATGCTGTGGGCAGTGGTGTCGCGCTGTGGGAGTGGTGGGGGCAGTGGTGTAGCGCTGCGGGAGTTGTGTGGGCAGTGGTGTACTGCTGTGGGAGTGGTGTGGGTTGTGTTGTAGCGCTGTGGGAGTGGTGTGAGCAGTGGTGTAACTCTGTGGGAGTGGTGTGGGCAGTTGTGTAGTGCTGTTGGAGTGGTGTGTGCAGTGGTGTAACGCTGTGGGAGTGGTGTGGGCAGTGGTGTAGCGCTGTGGGAGAGGTGTGGGCAGTGGTGTAGCGCTGTTGCAGTGTTGTGGGTAGTGGTGTAGCGCTGTGGGATTGGTGTGGGCAGTGGTGTAGTGCTCTGGGAATGGTGCGGGCAGTGGTGTAGCGCAGTGGGAGTGGTGTGGGCTGTTGGTGTAGCGCTGTGGGAATGTTGTGGGCAGTGGTGTAGTGCTTTGGTAGTTGCGTGGGCAGTGGTGTAGAGCTGGGGGAGCGGTGTGGGTTGTGGTGTAGCGCTGTGGGGGTTGTGTGGGCAGTGGTGTAGCGTTGTGGGAGTTGTGCTGGTTTTGGTGTAGTGCTGTGGGAGTGGTGTGGGCGGTGGTGTAGCGCTGTGGGAGTGGTGTGGGTTGTGTTGTACCGCTGTGGCAGTGGTGTGGGCAGTGGTTTAGTGAAGTGGGAGTGGTTTGTGCATTGGTGAAGTGCTGTGGGAGGGTTGTGGGCAGTAGTGTAGTGCAGTGGGTGTGGTGTGGGCAGTGGTATAGTGCTGTGGGAGGGTTGTGGGCAGTTGTGTAGTGCTGTGGGAGTGGTGTGGGCAGTGGTGTAGCGCTGTTGGAGTTGTGCCGGTTTTGGTGTAGTGCTGTGGGAGTGGTGTTGGCAGTGGTGTAGTGAAGTGGGAGTGGTTTGTGCAGTGGTTTAGTGCTGTGGGAGGGGTGTGGGCAGAGGTGTAGCGCTGTGGGAGTGGTGTGGGCAGAGGTGTAGTGCTGTGGGAGGGCTGTGGGCAGTAGTGTACTGCAGTGAGTGTGGTGTGGGCAGTGGTGTAGCGCTGTGGGAGTGGTGTGGGCTGTGGTGTAGCGCTGTGGGTGTGGTGTGGGTTGTGGTGTAGAGCTGTGGGAGTGGTGTGGGCAGTGGTGTAGCGCAGTGGGATTGGTGTGGGCAGTGGTGTAGCGCTGTGGGAGTGGTGCTGGCAGTGGTGTAGTGCTGTGGGAGTGGTGTAGGCTGTGGTATACTGTTGTGGGAATGGTGTGGGCAGTGGTGTAGCGCTGTGGGAGTGGTGTGGCCAGTGGCGTATCGCTGTGGGAGTGGTGTGGCCAGTGGTGTAGCGCTGTGGGTGTGGTGTGGGTTGTGGTGTAGAGCTGTGGGAGTGGTGTGGGCAGTGGTGTAGCGCTGTGGGAGTGGTGCTGGTAGTGGTGTAGCGCTGTGGGAGTTGTGTGGGCAGTGGTGTAGCGCGTTGGGAGTGGTGTGGGCAGTGGTGTAGCGCTGTGGGAGTGGTGTGGGCAGTGGTGTAGCGCTGTGGGAGTGGTGTGGGCCGCGGTGTAGCGCTGTGGGAGTGGTGTGGGCAGTGGTGTAGCGCTGTGGGAGTGGTGTGGGGTGTGGTGTAGTGCTGTGGGAATGGTGTGGGCAGTCGTGTAGTGCTGTGGGAATGGTGTGGGCAGTGGTGTAGTGCTGTGGGAATGGTGTGGGCAGTGGTGTAGTGCTGTGGGAATGGTGTGGGCAGTGGTGTAGTGCTGTGGGAATGGTGTGGGCAGTGGTGTAGTGCTGTGGGAGTGGTGTGGGCAGTGGTGTAGCTCTGTGGGAGTGGTGTGGGCAGTGGTGTAGCTCTGTGGGAGTGGTTTGGTCAGTGGTGTAGAGCTGTGGGAGTGGTGTGGGCAGTGGTGTAGCGCTGTGGGAGTGGTGTGGGCAGTGGTGTAGTGCTGTGGGAGTGGTGTGGGCAGTGGTGTAGCGCTGTGGGAATGCCGTGGGCAGTGGTGTAGCGCTGTGTGAATGGTGGGGGCAGTGGTGTAGCGCTGCGGGAGTTGTGTGGGCAGTGGTGTAACTCTGTGGGAGTGGTGTGGGTTGTGTTGTAGCGCTGTGGGAGTGGTGTGGGCAGTGGTGTAACTCTGTGGGAGTGGTGTGGGCAGTTGTGTAGTGCAGTGGGTGTGGTGTGGGCAGTGGTGTAGTCCTGTGGGAGGGTGGTGGGCAGTTGTGTGGTGCTGTGGGAGTGGTGTCGGCAGTGGTGTAGCGCTGTTGGAGTTGTGCCGGTTTTGGTGTAGTGCTGTGGGAGTGGTGTTGGCAGTGGTGTAGTGCTGTGGGAGTGGTGTTGGCAGTGGTGTAGTGAAGTGGGAGTGGTTTGTGCAGTGGTTTAGTGCTGTGGGAGTGGTGTGGGCAGAGGTGTAGCGCTGTGGGAGTGGTGTGGGCAGAGGTGTAGTGCTGTGGGAGGGCTGTGGGCAGTAGTGTACTGCAGTGGGTTTGGTGTGGGCAGTGGTGTAGAGCTGTGGGAGTGATGTGGGCAGTGGTGAAGTGAAGTGGGAGTGGTTTGTGCAGTGGTGTAGCGCTGTGGGAGTGGTGTGGGCAATGGTGTGGCGCTGTGGGAGTGGAGTGGGCAGTGGTTTAGCGCTGTGGGAGTGGTGTGGGGTGTGGTGTAGCGCTGTGGGAGTGGTGTGGGCAGTGGTGTAGCGCTGTGGGAGGGTGTGGTCAGTGGTGTAGCGCTGTGGGAGTGGTGTGGGCAGTGGAGTAGCGCTGTGGGAATGGCGTAGGCAGTGGTGTAGCGCTGTGGGAATGGCGTGGGCAGTGGTGTAGCGCTGTGGGCTTGGTGTGGGGTGTGGTGTAGCGCTGTGGGAGTGGTGTGGGTTGTGGTGTAGTGCTGTGGGAGTGGTGTGCGCAGCGGTGTAACGCTGTGGGAGCGGTGTGGGCAGTTGTGTAACGCTCTGGGTGTGGTGTGGGCAGTGGTGTAGTGCTTTGGGAGTGGTGTGGGCAGTGGTGTAGCGCTGTGGGCGAGGTTTGGGCAGTGGTGTAGCGCTGTGGGAGTGGTGTGGGCAGTGGTGTTGTGCTCTGGGAGTGGTGTGGGCAGTTGTGTAGCGCTGTGGGAGTGTTGTGGGCAGTGGTGTAGCGCTGTGGGCGAGGTGTGGGCAGTGGTGTAACGCTGTGGCAGTGTTGTGGGTTGGTGTAGCGCTGTGGGAGTGGTGTGGGCAGTGGTGTAGTGCTCTGGGAGTGGTGTGGGCAGTGGTGTAGCGCTGTGGGAGTGGTGTGGGCAGTGGTGCAACGCTGTGGGAGTGGTGTGGGCAGTGGTGTAGCGCTGTGGGTGAGGTGTGGGCAGTGGTGTAGTGCAGCGGGTGTGATCTGGGCAGTACTGTAGCGCTGCGGGAGTGGTGTGGGCAGTGGGGCAGTGCTGTGGGAGTGGTGTGGGCAGCGGTTTAGCGCTGTGGGGGTGGTGTGGAAATTGGTGTAGAGCTGTGGAAGGGGTGTGGGCAGTGGTGTAGCGCTTTTGGTGTGGTGTGCACAGTGGTGTAGCGCTGTGGGAGTGGACTGGGCATTGGTGTAAAGCTGTGGGAGTGATGTGGGCAGTGGGGTAGTGCTGTGGGAGTGGTGTGGGCAGTGGTGTAGCGCTGCAGGAGTGGTCTGGGCAGTGGTGTAGCGCTGAGGGAGTGGTGTAGGCAGTGGTGTAGCGTTGCAGGAGTGGTGTGGGCAGTGGTGTAGCGCTGAGGGAGTGGTGTGGGCAGTGGTGTAGAGCTGTGGGAATGGTGTGGGCAGTGGTGTAGCGCTGCGGAATTGGTGTGGGCAGTGGTTTAGCGCTGCGGAATTGGTGTGGGCAGTGGTGTAGCGCTGTGGGGGTGGTGTGGGCAGAGGTGTAGTGCTGTGGGAGGGCTGTGGGCAGTAGTGTACTGCAGTGGGTGTGGTGTGGGCAGTGGTGTAGTGCTGTGGGAGTGGTGTGGGCTGTGGTGTAGCGCTGTGGGTGTGGTGTGGGTTGTGGTGTAGAGCTGTGGGAGTGGTGTGGGCAGTGGTGTAGCGCTGTGGGATTGGTGTGGGCAGTGGAGTAGCGCTGTGGGAGTGGTGCTGGCAGTGGTGTAGTGCTGTGGGAGTGGTGTAGGCTGTGGTCTACTGTTGTGGGAGTGGTGTGGGCAGTGGTGTAGCGCTGTGGGAGTGGTGTGGCCAGTGGTGTATCGCTGTGGGAGTGGTGTGGGCAGTGGTGTAGCGCTGTGGGAGTGGTGCTGGCAGTGGTGTAGCGCTGTGGGAGTTGTGTGGGCAGTGGTGTAGCGCGTTGGGAGTGGTGTGGGCAGTGGTGTAGTGCTGTGGGAATGGTGTGGGCAGTGGTGTAGTGCTGTGGGAATGGTGTGGGCAGTGGTGTAGTGCTGTGGGAATGGTGTGGGCAGTGGTGTAGTGCTGTGGGAATGGTGTGGGCAGTGGTGTAGTGCTGTGGGAGTGGTGTGGGCAGTGGTGTAGCTCTGTGGGAGTGGTGTGGGCAGTGGTGTAGCTCTGTGGGAGTGGTTTGGTCAGTGGTGTAGAGCTGTGGGAGTGGTGTGGGCAGTGGTGTAGCGCTGTGGGAGTGGTGTGGGCAGTGGTGTAGTGCTGTGGGTGTGGTGTGGGCAGTGGTGTAGCGCTGTGGGAATGCTGTGGGCAGTGGTGTAGCGCTGTGGGAGTGGTGGGGGAAGTGGTGTAGCGCTGCGGGAGTTGTGTGGGCAGTGGTGTACTGCTGTGGGAGTGGTGTGGGTTGTGTTGTAGCGCTGTGGGAGTGGTGTGGGCAGTGGTGTAACTCTGTTGGAGTGGTGTGGGCAGTTGTGTAGTGCACTGGGTGTGGTGTGGGCAGTGGTGTAGTCCTGTGGGAGGGTTGTGGGCAGTTGTGTAGTGCTGTGGGAGTGGTGTGGGCAGTGGTGTAGCGCTGTTGGAGTTGTGTCGGTTATGGTGTAGTGCTGTGGGAGTGGTGTTGGCAGTGGTGTAGTGCTGTTGGAGTGGTGTTGGCAGTTGTGTAGTGAAGTGGGAGTGGTTTGTGCAGTGGTTTAGTGCTGTGGGAGTGGTGTGGGCAGAGGTGTAGCGCTGTGGGAGTGGTGTGGGCAGAGGTGTAGTGCTGTGGGAGGGATGTGGGCAGTAGTGTACTGCAGTGGGTGTGGTGTGGGCAGTGGTGTAGAGCTGTGGGAGTGATGTGGGCAGTGGTGTAGTGAAGTGGGAGTGGTATGTGCAGTGGTGTAGCGCTGTGGGACTGGTGTGGGCAGTGGTGTAGAGCTGTGGGAGTGGTGTGGGCAGTGGTGTAACGCTGTGGGAGTGGTGTGGGCAGTGGTGTAGTGCTGTGGGAGTGGTGTTGGCAGTGGTGTAGCGCTGTGGGAATGGCGTGGGCAGTGGTGTAGCGCTGTGGGCTTGGTGTGTGGTGTGGTGTAGCGCTTTGGGAGTGGTGTGGGTTGTGGTGTAGTGCTGTGGGAGTGGTGTGCGCAGTGGTGTAACGCTGTGGGAGCGGTGTGGGCAGTTGTGTAACGCTCTGGGTGTGGTGTGGGTTGTGGTGTAGCGCTGTGGGAGTATGTGGGCAGCGGTGTAGCGCTGTGGGCGAGGTTTGGGCAGTGGTGTAGCGCTGTGGGTGTGGTGTGGGCAGTGGTGTAGCGCTGTGGAAGTGTTGTGGGTAGTGGTGTAGCGCTGTGGGAATGGTGTGGGCAGTGGTGTTGTGCTCTGGGAGTGGTGTGGGCAGTGGTGTAGCGCTGTGGGAGTGTTGTGGGCAGTGGTGTAGCGCTGTGGACGAGGTGTGGGCAGTGGTGTAACGCTGTGGCTGTGTTGTGGGTTGGTGTAGCGCTGTGGGAGTGGTGTGGGCAGTGGTGAAGTGCTCTGGGAGTGGTGTGGGCAGTGGTGTAGCGCTGTGGGAGTGGTGTGGGCAGTGGTGCAACGCTGTGGGACTGGTTTGGGCAGTGGTGTTGCGCTGTCGGTGTGGTGTGGTCAGTTGTGTAACGCTGTGGGAGTGGTGTGGGCAGTGGTGTAGCGCTGTGGGTGTGGTGTGGGCAGTGGTGTTGTGCAGCGGGTGTGATCTGGGCAGTACTGTAGCGCTACGGGAGTGGTGTGGGCAGTGGGGCAGTGCTGTGGGAGTGGTGTGGGCAGCGATTTAGCGCTGTGGGGGTGGTGTGGACATTGGTGTAGAGCTGTGGAAGCGGTGTGGGCAGTGGTGTAGCGCTTTTGGTGTGGTGTGCACAGTGGTGTAGCGATGTGGGAGTGGACTGGGCATTGGTGTAAAGCTGTGGGAGTGGTGTGGGCAGTGGTGTAGCGCTGAGGGAGTGGCGTAGGCAGTGGTGTAGCGTTGCAGGAGTGGTGTGGGCAGTGGTGTAGCGCTGAGGGATTGGTGTGGGCAGTGGTGTAGAGCTGTGGGAGTGGTGTGGGCAGTGGTGTAGCGCTGCGGAATTGGTGTGGGCAGTGGTGTAGCGCTGTGGGGGTGGTGTGGGCAGTGGTGTAGCGCTGCGGAATTGGTGTGGGCAGTGGTGTAGCGCTGTGGGGGTGGTGTGGGCAGTGGTGTAAAGCTGTGGGATTGGTGTGGGCAGAGGTGTAGCGCTGTGGGTGTGGTGTGGGCAGTGGTGTAGCGCTGTGGGAGCGGTGTGGCCAGTGGTGTAGCAATGTGGGAGTGGTGTGGGCAGTGGTGAATCGCTTTGGGAGCGCTGTGGGCAGTGGTGTAGCGCTGTGGGATTGGTGTGGGCAGTGGTGTTAAGCTGTGGGAATGGTGTGGGCAGCGGTGTAGTGCATCAGGAGTGGTGCGGGCAGTGGTGTTGTGTTGTAGGAGTGGTGTGGGCAGTGGTTTTGTGTTGTAGGATTGGTGTGGGCAGTGGTGTAGCGCTGTGGGAGTGGTGTGGGCAGTAGTGTAGCGCTGTGGGTGAGGTGTGGGCTGTGGTCTACCGCTGTGGGTGTGGTGTGGGCAGTTGTGTTGTGCTGTGGGAGTGGTGTGGGCAGTGGTGTAGCGCTGTGGAAGTGTTGTGGGTAGTGGTGTAGCGCTGTGGGAGTGGTGTGGGCAGTGGTGTTGTGCTCTGGGAGTGGTGTGGGCAGTTGTGTAGCGCTGTGGGAGTGTTGTGGGCAGTGGTGTAGCGCTGTGGGCGAGGTGTGGGCAGTGGTGTAACGCTGTGGCAGTGTTGTGGGTTGGTGTAGCGCTGTGGGAGTGGTGTGGGCAGTGGTGTAGTGCTCTGGGAGTGGTGTGGGCAGTGGTGTAGCGCTGTGGGAGTGGTGTGGGCAGTGGTGCAACGCTGTGGGACTGGTTTGGGCAGTGGTGTTGCGCTTTCGGAGTGGTGTGGTCAGTTGTGTAACGCTGTGGGAGTGGTGTGGGCAGTGGTGTAGTGCAGCGGGTGTGATCTGGGCAGTACTGTAGCGCTGCGGGAGTGGTGTGGGCAGTGGGGCAGTGCTGTGGGAGTGGTGTGGGCAGCGGTTTAGCGCTGTGGGGGTGGTGTGGAAATTGGTGTAGAGCTGTGGAAGGGGTGTGCACAGTGGTGTAGCGCTGTGGGAGTGGACTGGGCATTGGTGTAAAGCTGTGGGAGTGGTGTGGGCAGTGGGGTAGTGCTGTGGGAGTGGTGTGGGCAGTGGTGTAGCGCTGCAGGAGTGGTCTGGGCAGTGGTGTAGCGCTGAGGGAGTGGTGTAGGCAGTGGTGTAGCGTTGCAGGAGTGGTGTGGGCAGTGGTGTAGCGCTGAGGGAGTGGTGTGGGCAGTGGTGTAGAGCTGTGGGAGTGGTGTGGGCAGTGGTGTAGCGCTGCGGAATTGGTGTGGGCAGTGGTGTAGCGCTGTGGGGGTGGTGTGGGCAGTGGTGTAGCGCTGCGGAATTGGTGTGGGCAGTGGTGTAGCGCTGTGGGGGTGGTGTGGGCAGTGGTGTAAAGCTGTGGGATTGGTGTGGGCAGAGGTGTAGCGCTGTGGGTGTGGTGTGGGCAGTGGTGTAGCGCTGTGGGAGCGGTGTGGCCAGTGGTGTAGCAATGTGGGAGTGGTGTGGGCAGTGGTGAATCGCTTTGGGAGCGCTGTGGGCAGTGGTGTAGCGCTGTGGGATTGGTGTGGGCAGTGGTGTTAAGCTGTGGGAATGGTGTGGGCAGCGGTGTAGTGCATCAGGAGTGGTGCGGGCAGTGGTGTTGTGTTGTAGGAGTGGTGTGGGCAGTGGTTTTGTGTTGTAGGATTGGTGTGGGCAGTGGTGTAGCGCTGTGGGAGTGGTGTGGGCAGTAGTGTAGCGCTGTGGGTGAGGTGTGGGCTGTGGTCTACCGCTGTGGGTGTGGTGTGGGCAGTTGTGTTGTGCTGTGGGAGTGGTGTGGGCAGTGGTGTAGCGCTGTGGAAGTGTTGTGGGTAGTGGTGTAGCGCTGTGGGAGTGGTGTGGGCAGTGGTGTTGTGCTCTGGGAGTGGTGTGGGCAGTTGTGTAGCGCTGTGGGAGTGTTGTGGGCAGTGGTGTAGCGCTGTGGGCGAGGTGTGGGCAGTGGTGTAACGCTGTGGCAGTGTTGTGGGTTGGTGTAGCGCTGTGGGAGTGGTGTGGGCAGTGGTGTAGTGCTCTGGGAGTGGTGTGGGCAGTGGTGTAGCGCTGTGGGAGTGGTGTGGGCAGTGGTGCAACGCTGTGGGACTGGTTTGGGCAGTGGTGTTGCGCTTTCGGAGTGGTGTGGTCAGTTGTGTAACGCTGTGGGAGTGGTGTGGGCAGTGGTGTAGTGCAGCGGGTGTGATCTGGGCAGTACTGTAGCGCTGCGGGAGTGGTGTGGGCAGTGGGGCAGTGCTGTGGGAGTGGTGTGGGCAGCGGTTTAGCGCTGTGGGGGTGGTGTGGAAATTGGTGTAGAGCTGTGGAAGGGGTGTGCACAGTGGTGTAGCGCTGTGGGAGTGGACTGGGCATTGGTGTAAAGCTGTGGGAGTGGTGTGGGCAGTGGGGTAGTGCTGTGGGAGTGGTGTGGGCAGTGGTGTAGCGCTGCAGGAGTGGTCTGGGCAGTGGTGTAGCGCTGAGGGAGTGGTGTAGGCAGTGGTGTAGCGTTGCAGGAGTGGTGTGGGCAGTGGTGTAGCGCTGAGGGAGTGGTGTGGGCAGTGGTGTAGAGCTGTGGGAGTGGTGTGGGCAGTGGTGTAGCGCTGCGGAATTGGTGTGGGCAGTGGTGTAGCGCTGCGGAATTGGTGTGGGCAGTGGTGTAGCGCTGTGGGGGTGGTGTGGGCAGAGGTGTAGTGCTGTGGGAGGGCTGTGGGCAGTAGTGTACTGCAGTGGGTGTGGTGTGGGCAGTGGTGTAGCGCTGTGGGATTGGTGTGGGCAGTGGTGTAGCGCTGTGGGAGTGGTGTGGGCTGTGGTGTAGTGCTGTGGGAGTGGTGTAGGCTGTGGTCTACTGTTGTGGGTGTGGTGTGGGCAGTGGTGTAGCGCTGTGGGAGTGGTGTGGCCAGTGGTGTATCGCTGTGGGAGTGGTGTGGGCAGTGGTGTAGCGCTGTGGGAGTGGTGCTGGCAGTGGTGTAGCGCTGTGGGAGTTGTGTGGGCAGTGGTGTAGCGCGTTGGGAGTGGTGTGTGCAGTGGTGTAGCGCTGTGGGAGTGGTGTGGGCAGTGGTGTAGCGCTGTGGGATTGGTGTGGGCAGTGGTGTAGCGCTGTGGGAGTGGTGCTGGCAGTGGTGTAGTGCTGTGGGAGTGGTGTAGGCTGTGGTCTACTGTTGTGGGTGTGGTGTGGGCAGTGGTGTAGCGCTGTGGGAGTGGTGTGGCCAGTGGTGTATCGCTGCAGGAGTGGTCTGGGCAGTGGTGTAGCGCTGAGGGAGTGGTGTAGGCAGTGGTGTAGTGCTTTGGGAGTGGTGTGGGCAGTGGTGTAGCTCTGTGGGAGTGGTGTGGGCAGTGGTGTAGCTCTGTGGGAGTAGTTTGGTCAGTGGTGTAGAGCTGTGGGAGTGGTGTGGGCAGTGGTGTAGCGCTGTGGGAGTGGTGTGGGCAGTGGTGTAGTGCTGTGGGTGTGGTGTGGGCAGTGGTGTAGCGCTGTGGGAATGCTGTGGGCAGTGGTGTAGTGCTGTGGGAATGGTGTGGGCAGTGGTGTAGTGCTGTGGGAGTGGTGGGGGAAGTGGTGTAGCGCTGCGGGAGTTGTGTGGGCAGTGGTGTACTGCTGTGGGAGTGGTGTGGGTTGTGTTGTAGCGCTGTTGGGGTGGTGTGGGCAGTGGTGTAACTCTGTTGGAGTGGTGTGGGCAGTTGTGTACTGCAGTGGGTGTGGTCTGGGCAGTGGTGTAGTCCTGTGGGAGGGTTGTGGGCAGTTGTGTAGTGCTGTGGGAGTGGTGTGGGCAGTGGTGTAGCGCTGTTGGAGTTGTGCCGGTTTTGGTGTAGTGCTGTGGGAGTGGTGTTGGCAGTGGTGTAGTGCTGTGGGAGTGGTGTTGGCAGTTGTGTAGTGAAGTGGGAGTGGTTTGTGCAGTGGTTTAGTGCTGTGGGAGTGGTGTGGGCAGAGGTGTAGCGCTGTGGGAGTGGTGTGGGCAGAGGTGTAGTGCTGTGGGAGGGCTGTGGGCAGTAGTGTACTGCAGTGGGTGTGGTGTGGGCAGTGGTGTAGAGCTGTGGGAGTGATGTGGGCAGTGGTGTAGTGAAGTGGGAGTGGTATGTGCCGTGGTGTAGCGCTGTGGGAGTGGTGTGGGCAGTGGTGTAGAGCTGTGGGAGTGGTGTGGGCAGTGGTGTAACGCTGTGGGAGTGGTGTGGGCAGTGGTGTAGTGCTGTGGGAGTGGTGTGGGCAGTGGTGGTGCGCTGTGGGAGAGGTGTGGGCAGTGGTGTAGCGCTGTGGGAGTGGAGTGGGCAGTGTTGTAGCGCTGTGGGAGTGGTGTGGGCAATGGTGTGGCGCTGTGGGAGTGGAGTGGGCAGTGGTTTTGCGCTGTGGAAGTGGTGTGGGGTGTGGTGTAGCGCTGTGGGAGTGGTATGGGCAGTGGTGTAGCGCTGTGGGAGGGTGTGGTCAGTGGTGTAGCGCTGTGGGAGTGGTGTGGGCAGTGGAGTAGCGCTGTGGGAATGGCGTGGGCAGTGGTGTAGCGCTGTGGGAATGGCGTGGGCAGTGGTGTAGCGCTGTGGGCTTGGTGTGTGGTGTGGTGTAGCGCTGTGGGAGTGGTGTGGGTTGTGGTGTAGTGCTGTGGGAGTGGTGTGCGCAGTGGTGTAACGCTGTGGGAGCGGTGTGGGCAGTTGTGTAACGCTCTGGGTGTGGTGTGGGTTGTGGTGTAGCGCTGTGGGAGTATGTGGGCAGTGGTGTAGCGCTGTGGGCGAGGTTTGGGCAGTGGTGTAGCGCTGTGGGAGTGGTGTGGGCAGTGGTGTATCGCTGTGGAAGTGTTGTGGGTAGTGGTGTAGCGCTGTGGGAGTGGTGTGGGCAGTGGTGTTGTGCTCTGGGAGTGGTGTGGGCAGTGGTGTAGCGCTGTGGGAGTGTTGTGGGCAGTGGTGTAGCGCTGTGGGCGAGGTGTGGGCAGTGGTGTAACGCTGTGGCAGTGTTGTGGGTTGGTGTCGCGCTGTGGGAGTGGTGTGGGCAGTGGTGAAGTGCTCTGGGAGTGGTGTGGGCAGTGGTGTAGCGCTGTGGGAGTGGTATGGGCAGTGGTGCAACGCTGTGGGACTGGTTTGGGCAGTGGTGTTGCGCTGTCGGTGTGGTGTGGTCAGTTGTGTAACGCTGTGGGAGTGGTGTGGGCAGTGGTGTAGCGCTGTGGGTGTGGTGTGGGCAGTGGTGTAAGGCAGCGGGTGTGATCTGGGCAGTACTGTAGCGCTGCGGGAGTGGTGTGGGCAGTGGGGCAGTGCTGTGGGAGTGGTGTGGGCAGCGGTTTAGCGCTGTGGGGGTGGTGTGGACATTGGTGCAGAGCTGTGGAAGCGGTGTGGGCAGTGGTGTAGCGCTTTTGGTGTGGTGTGCACAGTGGTGTAGCGCTGTGGGAGTGGACTGGGCATTGGTGTAAAGCTGTGGGAGTGGTGTGGGCAGTGGTGTAGCGCTGAGGGAGTGGCGTAGGCAGTGGTGTAGCGTTGCAGGAGTGGTGTGGGCAGTGGTGTAGCGCTGAGGGAGTGGTGTGGGCAGTGGTGTAGAGCTGTGGGAGTGGTGTGGGCAGTGGTGTAGCGCTGCGCAATTGGTGTGGGCAGTGGTGTAGCGCTGCGGAATTGATGTGGGCAGTGGTGTAGCGCTGTGGGGGTGGTGTGGGCAGTGGTGTAAAGCTGTGGGATTGGTGTGGGCAGAGGTGTAGCGCTGTGGGAGTGGTGTGGGCAGTGGTGTAGCGCTGTGGGAGCGGTGTGGCCAGTGGTGTAGCAATGTGGGAGTGGTGTGGGCAGTGGTGAATCGCTTTGGGAGCGCTGTGGGCAGTGGTGTAGCGCTGTGGGATTGGTGTGGGCAGTGGTGTTAAGCTGTGGGAATGGTGTGGGCAGCGGTGTAGTGCATCAGGAGTGGTGCGGGCAGTGGTGTTGTGTTGTAGGAGTGGTGTGGGCAGTGGTGTTGTGTTGTAGGATTGGTGTGGGCAGTGGTGTAGCGCTGTGGGAGTGGTGTGGGCAGTAGTGTAGCGCTGTGGGTGAGGTGTGGGCTGTGGTGTACCGCTGTGGGAGTGGTGTGGGCAGTTGTGTTGTGCTGTGGGAGTGGTGTGGGCAGTGGTGTAGAGCTGTGGGAGTGGTGTAGGTAGTGGTTTAGCGCTGTGGGAGTGGTGTTGGCAGTGGGGTAGCGTTGTCGGAGTAGTGTGGGCAGTTGTGTAGCGCTGTGGGAGTGGTGTGGGCAGTGGTGTAGAGCTGCGGGAGTGGTGTGGGATGTGGTGTTGTGCTGTGGGTGTGGTGTGGGCAGTGGTGCAGTGGTGTGGGAGTGGTGTGGGTTGTGGTGTAGCGCTGTGGGAGTGGTGTGGGTATTAGTGTAGCGCTGTGGGAGTGGTGTGGGCAGTGGTGTAGCACTGTGGAAGTGGTGTGGGCAGTGGTGTATCGCTGTGGGAGTGGTGTGGCCAGTGGTGTATCGCTGTGGGAGTGGTGTGGGTAGTTGGGTAGCGCTGTGGGAGTGGTGTGGGCAGTGGTGTTCTGCTGTGGGAGTGGTTTGGGCAGTGGTGTAGTGCTGCAGGAGAGGTGAGGGCATTAGTGTAGCACTGTGGGAGTGGTGTGGGCAGTGCTGTAGCGCTGTGGGTGTGGTGTGGGCAGTGGTGTAGTGCTGTCGGAGTGGTGTGGGCATTAGTGTAGCGCTGTGGGAGTGGTGTGGGCAGTGGTGTAGTGCTGTCGGAGTGGTGTGGGCATTAGTGTAGTGCTGTGGGAGTGGTGTGGGCAGTGGTGTAGCGCTGTGGGAGTGGTGTGGGCAGTGGTGTAGCGCTGTGGGTGTGGTGTGGGCATTAGTGTAGCGCTGTGGGAGTGGTGTGGGCAGTGGTGTTGCGCTGCGGGAGTTGTGTGGGTTGTGGTGTAGAGCAGTGGGAGTGGTGTGGGTAGTGGTGTAGCGCTGTGGGAGTGGTGTGGGTTGTGGTGTAGCGCTGTGGGAGTGGTGTGGGCAGTGGTGTTCTGCTGTGGGAGTGGTTTGGGCAGTGCTGTAGTGCAGCGGGAGTTATGTGGGCAGTGGTGTATCGCTGTGGGAGAGGTGTGGGCAGTGGTGTAAAGCTGTGGGAGTGGTGTGGGCAGTGGTGTAGCGCTGTGGGATAGGTGTGGGCAGTGGTGTAAAGCTGTGGGAATGGTTTGGGCAGCGGTGTAGTGCATCGGGAGTGGTGCGGGCAGTGGTGTAGAGTTGTGGGAGTGGTGTTGGATGTGGTTTAGCGCTGTGGGAGTGGTGTTGGCAGTGGTGTAGCGTTGTCGGAGTAGTGTGGGCAGTGGTGTATTGCTGTGGGAGTGGTGTGGGCAGTGGTGTAGCGCTGTGGGTGTGGTGTGGGCTGTGGTGTAGCGCTGTGGGTGTGGTGTGGGTTGTGGTGTAGAGCTGTGGGAGTGGTGTGGGCAGTGGTGTAGCGCTGTGGGAGTGGTGTGGGCAGTGGTGTAGCGCTGTGGGAGTGGTGCTGGTAGTGGTGTAGTGCTGTTGGAGTGGTGTAGGCAGTGGTCTACTGTTGTGGGAGTGGTGTGGGCAGTGGTGTAGCGCTGTGGGAGTGGTGTGCCCAGTGGTGTATCGCTGTGGGAGTGGTGTGGCCAGTGGTGTAGCGCTTTGGGAGTGGTGTGGGCTGTGGTGTAGTGCTGTGGGAGTGGTGTGGGCAGTGGTGTAGCGCTGTGGGAGTTGTGTGGCCAGTGGTGAAGCGCTGTGGGAGTGGTGTGGGCAGTGGTGTAGCGCTGTGGGAGTGGTGTGGGCAGTGGTGTAGCGCTGTGGGAGTGGTGTGGGCAGCGGTTTAGTGCAGCGGGAGTGTTGTGGGCAGTGGTGTAGCGCTGTGGGAGTGGTGTGGGTAGTTGTGTAAAGCTGTGGGAGTGGTGTGGGCAGTGGTGTAGCGCTGTGGGAGAGGTGTGGGCAGTGGTGTAAAGCTGCGGGAGTGGTGTGGGCAGTGGTGTAGCGCTGTGGGAGAGGTGTGGGCAGTGTAAAGCTGTGGGAGTAATGTGGGCAGTGGTGTAGCGCTGTGGGTGTGCTGAGGGCATTGGTGTAGCGCTGTGGGAGTGGCGTGGGCAGTGGTGTGGCGCTGTGGGAGTGGTTTGGTCAGTGGTGTAGTGCTGCAGGAGTGGTGTGGGCATTAGTGTAGCGCTGTGGGAGTGGTGTGGGCAGTGGACTAGGGCTGTGGGTGTGGTGTCGGCAGTGGTGTAGTGCTGTCGGAGTGGTGTGGGCATTAGTGTAGCGCTGTGGGAGTGGTGTGGGCAATGGTGTAGCGCTGTGGGAGTGGTGTGGGCAGTGGTGTAGCGTTGTTGGAGTGGTGTGGGCATTAGGGTAGCGCTGTGGGAGTGGTGTGGGCAGTGGTGTAGCGCTGCGGGAGTGGTGTGGTTTGTGGTGTAGAGCTTTTGGAGTGGTGTGGGTAGTGGTGTAGCGCTGTGGGAGTGGTGTTGTCAGTGGTGTAGTGCTGTGGGTGTGGTGTGGGCAGTGGTGTTCTGCTGTCGGAGTGGTTTGGGCAGTGGTGTAGTGCTGCGGGAGTGATGTGGGCAGTGGTGTAGCGCTGTGGGATAGGTGTGGTCAGTGGTGTAAAGCTGTGGGAATGGTGTGGGCAGCGGTGTAGTGCATCGGGAGTGGTGCGGGCAGTGGTGTTGTGTTGTAGGAGTGGTGTGGGCAGCGGTGTAGAGCTGTGGGAGTGGTGTAGGTTGTGGTTTAGCGCTGTTGGAGTGGTGTGGGTTGTGGTGTAGCGCTGTGGGAGTGGTGTGGGCAGTGGTGTTGTGCTGTGGGAGTGTTGTGTGCAGTGGTGTAGAGCTGCGGGAGTGGTGTAGGTAGTGGTTTAGCGCTGTGGGAGTGGTGTTGGCAGTGGGGTAGCGTTCTCGGAGTAGTTTGGGCATTAGTGTAGTGTTGTGGGCTGTGGGAGTGGTGTGGGCATTAGTGTAGCGCTGAGGGAGTGGTGTGGTCAATGGTGTAGCGCTGTGGGTGTGTGGAGGGCATTGGTGTAGCGCTGTGGGAGTGGTGTGTGCAGTGGAGTAACGCTGCGGGAGTGGTGTGGGCAGTCGAGTAGGGCTGTGGGTGTGGTGTGGGCAGTGGTGCAGTGCCGCAGGAGTGGTGTGGGCATTAGTGTACCGCTGTGGGAGTGGTGTTGGCAGGGGTGTAGCGTTGTGGGAGTGGTGTGGGCAGTGGTGTAGCGCTGTGGGAGTGGTGTGGGCAGTGGTGTAGTGCTGAGGGATTGGTGTGGGCAGTGGTGTAGTGCTGTGGGAGTGGTGTGGGCAGTGGTGTAGTGCTGTGGGAGTGGTGTGGGCAGTGGTGTAGTGCTGTGGGAATGGTGTGGGCAGTTGTGTAGTGCTGTTGGAGTGGTGTGTGCAGTGGTGTAACGCTGTGGGAGTGGTGTGGGCAGTGGTGTAGCGCTGTGGGAGAGGTGTGGGCAGTTGTGTAGCGCTGTTGCAGTGTTGTGGGTAGTGGTGTAGCGCTGTGGGATTGGTGTGGGCAGTGGTGTAGTGCTCTGGGAATGGTGCGGGCAGTGGTGTAGCGCAGTGGGAGTGGTGTGGGCTGTGGTGTAACGCTGTGGGAATGTTGTGGGCAGTGACGTAGTGTTGTAGGAGTGGCGTGGGCAGTGGTGTAGAGCTGGGGGAGTGGTGTGGGTTGTGGTGTAGCGCTGTGGGGGTTGTGTGGGCAGTGGTGTAGCGCTGTGGGAGTTGTGCTGGTTTTGGTGTAGTGCTGTGGGAGTGGTGTGGGCGGTGGTGTAGCGCTGTGGGAGTGGTGTGGGTTGTGTTGTACCGCTGTGGCAGTGGTGTGGGCAGTGGTGTAGTGAAGTGGGAGTGGTTTGTGCATTGGTGAAGTGCTGTGGGAGGGTTGTGGGCAGTAGTGTAGTGCAGTGGGTGTGGTGTGGGCAGTGGTGTAGTGCTGTGGGAGGGTTGTGGGCAGTAGTGTTGTGCTGTGGGAGTGGTGTGGGCAGTGGTGTAGCGCCGTTGGAGTTGTGCCGGTTTTGGTGTATTGCTGTGGGAGTGGTGTTGGCAGTGGTGTAGTGCTGTGGGAGTGGTGTTGGCAGTGGTGTAGTGAAGTGGGAGTGGTTTGTGCAGTGGTTTAGTGCTGTGGGAGTGGTGTGGGCGTGGTGTAGCGCTGTGGGAGTGGTGTGGGCAGAGGTGTAGTGCTGTGGGAGGGCTGTGGGCAGTAGTGTACTGCAGTGGGTGTGGTGTGGGCAGTGGTGTAGAGCTGTGGGAGTGATGTGGGCAGTGGTGTAGTGAATTGGGAGTGGTTTGTGCAGTGGTGTAGCGCTTTGGGAGTGGTGTGGGCAGTGGTGTAGAGCTGTGGGAGTGGTGTGGGCAGTGGTGTAACGCTGTGGGAGTGGTGTGGGCAGTGGTGTAGTGCTGTGGGAGTGTTGTGGGCAGTGGTGTTGCGCTGTGGGAGAGGTGTGGTCTGTGGTGTAGCGCTGTGGGAGTGGTGTGAGCAGTGGTGTAGCGCTGTGGGAGTGGTGTGGGCAGTGGTGCAGCTGTGCGTGGGTGGTGTGGGCAGTGGTGTAGTGCTGTGGGATGTTGTGTGGTGTGGTGTAGCGCTGTGGGAGTGTTGTGGGTAGTGGTGTAGTGCTGTGGGAGTGGTGTGGGCCGTGGTGTAGCGCTGTGGGAGTGGTGTGGGCAGTGGTGTATCGCTGTGGGAGTGGAGTGGGCAGCGGTGTAGCGCTGTGGGAGTGGTGTGGTCAGTGGTGTAGCGCTGTGGGAGTGGTGTGGGCAGTGGTGTAGCGCTGTGGGAGTGGTGTGGGCAATGGTGTGGCTCTGTGGGAGTGGAGTGGGCAGTGTTTTAGCGCTGTGGGAGTGGTGTGGGGTGTGGTGTAGCGCTGTGGGAGTGTTGTGGGCAGTGGTGTAGCGCTGTGGGCGAGGTGTGGGCAGTGGTGTAACGCTGTGGCAGTGTTGTGGGTTGGTGTAGCGCTGTGTGAGTGGTGTGGGCAGTGGTGTAGTGCTCTGGGAGTGGTGTGGGCAGTGGTGTAGCGCTGTGGGAGTGTTGTGGGCAGTGGTGTAGCGCTGTGGGCGAGGTGTGGGCAGTGGTGTATCGCTGTGGCAGTGTTGTGGGTTGGTGTAGCGCTGTGGGAGTGGTGTGGGCAGTGGTGTAGTGCTCTGGGAGTGGTGTGGGCAGTGGTGTAGCGCTGTGGGAGTGATGTGGGCAGTGGTGCAACGCTGTGGGACTGGTTTGGGCAGTGGTGTTGCGCTGTCGGAGTGGTGTGGTCAGTTGTGTAACGCTGTGGGAGTGGTGTAGGCAGTGGTGTAGCGCTGTGGGTGTGGTGTGGGCAGTGGTGTAGTGCAGCGGGTGTGATCTGGGCAGTACTGTAGCGCTGCGGGAGTGGAGTGGGCAGTGGAGCAGTGCTGTGGGAGTGGTGTGGGCAGCGGTTTAGCGCTGTGGGGGTGGTGTGGACATTGGTGTAGAGCTGTGGAAGGGGTGTGGGCAGTGGTGTACCGCTTTTGGTGTGGTGTGCACAGTGGTGTAGCGCTGTGGGAGTGCACTGGGCATTGGTGTAAAGCTGTGGGAGTGGTGTGGGCAGTGGGGTAGTGCTGTGGGAGTGGTGTGGGCAGTGGTGTAGCGCTGCAGGAGTGGTCTGGGCAGTGGTGTAGCGCTGAGGGAGTGGTGTAGGCAGTGGTGTAGCGTTGCAGGAGTGGTGTGGGCAGTGGTGTAGCGCTGAGGGAGTGGTGTGGGCAGTGGTGTAGAGCTGTGGGAGTGGTGTGGGCAGTGGTGTAGCGCTGCGGAATTGGTGTGGGCAGTGGTGTAGCGCTGCGGAATTGGTGTGGGCAGTGGTGTAGCGCTGTGGGGGTGGTGTGGGCAGTGGTGTAAAGCTGTGGGATTGGTGTGGGCAGAGGTGTAGCGCTGTGGGTGTGGTGTGGGCAGTGGTGTAGCGCTGTGGGAGCGGTGTGGCCAGTGGTGTAGCAATGTGGGAGTGGTGGGGGCAGTGGTGAATCGCTTTGGGAGCGCTGTGGGCAGTGGTGTAGCGCTGTGGGATTGGTGTGGGCAGTGGTGTAGTGCATCAGGAGTGGTGCGGGCAGTGGTGTTGTGTTGTAGGAGTGGTGTGGGCAGTGGTGTTGTGTTGTAGGATTGGTGTGGGCAGTGGTGTAGCGCTGTGGGAGTGGTGTGGGCAGTAGTGTAGCGCTGTGGGTGAGGTGTGGGCTGTGGTGTACCGCTGTGGGAGTGGTGTGGGCAGTTGTGTTGTGCTGTGGGAGTGGTGTGGGCAGTGGTGTAGAGCTGTGGGAGTGGTGTAGGTAGTGGTTTAGCGCTGTGGGAGTGGTGTTGGCAGTGGGGTAGCGTTGTCGGAGTAGTGTGGGCAGTGGTGTAGCGCTGTAGGAGTGGTGTGGGCAGTGGTGTAGAGCTGCGGGAGTGGTGTGGGATGTGGTGTAGTGCTGTGGGTGTGGTGTGGGCAGTGGTGCAGTGGTGTGGGAGTGGTGTGGGTTGTGGTGTAGCGCTGTGGGAGTGGTGTGGGTATTAGTGTAGCGCTGTGGGAGTGGTGTGGGCAGTGGTGTAGCACTGTGGAAGTGGTGTGGGCAGTGGTGTATCGCTGTGGGAGTGGTGTGGCCAGTGGTGTATCGCTGTGGGAGTGGTGTGGGTAGTTGGGTAGCGCTGTGGGAGTGGTGTAGGGAGTGGTGTTCTGCTGTGAGAGTGGTTTGGGCAGTGGTGTAGTGCTGCAGGAGTGGTGAGGGCATTAGTGTAGCACTGTGGGAGTCGTGTGGGCAGTGGTGTAGCGCTGTGGGTGTGGTGTGGGCAGTGGTGTAGTGCTGTCGGAGTGGTGTGGGCATTAGTGTAGCGCTGTGGGTGTGGTGTGGGCAGTGGTGTAGTGCTGTCGGAGTGGTGTGGGCATTAGTTGTAGTGCTGTGGGAGTGGTGTGGGCAGTGGTGTAGCGATGTGGGAGTGGTGTGGGCAGTGGTGTAGCGCTGTGGGTGTGGTGTGGGCATTAGTGTAGCGCTGTGGGAGTGGTGTGAGCAGTGGTGTTGCGCTGCGGGAGTGGTGTGGGTTGTGGTGTAGAGCAGTGGGAGTGGTGTGGGTAGTGTTGTAGCGCTGTGGGAGTGGTGTGGGTTGTGGTGTAGCGCTGTGGGAGTGCTGTGGGCAGTGGTGTTCTGCTGTGGGAGTGGTTTGGGCAGTGCTGTAGTGCAGCGGGAGTTATGTGGGCAGTGGTGTATCGCTGTGGGAGAGGTCTGGGCAGTGGTGTAGCGCTGTGGGATAGGTGTGGGCAGTTGTGTAAAGCTGTGGGAATGGTTTGGGCAGCGGTGTAGTGCATCGGGAGTGGTGCGGGCAGTGGTGTAGAGCTGTGGGAGTGGTGTGGGATGTGGTTTAGCGCTTTGGGAGTGGTGTTGGCAGTGGGGTAGCGTTGTCGGAGTAGTGTGGGCAGTGGTGTATTGCTGTGGGAGAGGTGTGGGTTGTGGTGTAGCGCTGTGGGAGTGGTGTGGGTATTAGTGTAGCGCTGTGAGACTGGTGTGTGCAGAGGTGTATTGCTGTGAGCGTGGTGTGGGCAGTGGTGTAGTGCTGCGGGAGTGGTGTGGGCAGTGGTGTAGCGCTGTGGGTGTGGTGTGGGCTGTGGTGTAGCGCTGTGGGTGTGGTGTGGGTTGTGGTGTAGAGGTGTGGGAGTGGTGTGGGCAGTGTTGTAGCGCTGTGTGAGTGGTGTGGGCAGTGGTGTAGCGCTGTGGGAGGGGTGCTGGCAGTGGTGCAGTGCTGTTGGAGTGGTGTAGGCAGTGGTCTACTGTTGTGGGAGTGGTGTGGGCAGTGGTGTAGCGCTGTGGGAGTGGTGTGGCCAGTGGTGTATCGCTGTGGGAGTGGTGTGGCCAGTGGTGTAGCGCTGTGGGAGTGGTGTGGGCTGTCGTGTAGTGCTGTGGGAGTGGTGTGGGCAGTGGTCTAGCGCTGTGGGAGTTGTGTGGCCAGTGGTGAAGCGCTGTGGGAGTGGTGTGGGCAGTGGTGTAGCGCTGTGGGAGTGGTGTGGGCAGTGGTGTAGCGCTGTGGGAGTGGTGTGGGCAGCGGTTAAGTGCAGCGGGAGTGTTGTGGGCAGTGGTGTAGCGCTGTGGGAGTGGTGTGGGTAGTTGTGTAAAGCTGTGGGAGTGGTCTGGGCAGTGGTGTAGCGCTGTGGGAGAGGTGTGGGCAGTGGTGTAAAGCTGTGGGAGTAATGTGGGCAGTGGTGTAGCGCTGTGGGTGTGCTGAGGGCATTGGTGTAGCGCTGTGGGAGTGGCGTGGGCAGTGGTGTAGCGCTGTGGGAGTGGTTTGTTCAGTGGTGTAGTGCTGCAGGAGTGGTGTGGGCATTAGTGTAGCGCTGTGGGAGTGGTGTGGGCAGTGGACTAGGGCTGTGGGTGTGGTGTGGGCAGTGGTGTAGTGTTGTCGGAGTGGTGTGGGCATTAGTGTAGCGCTGTGGGAGTGGTGTGGGCAGTGGTGTAGCGCTGTGGGAGTGGTGTGGGCAGTGGTGTAGCGCTGTGGGAGTGGTGTGGGCATTAGTGTAGCGCTGTGGGAGTGGTGTGGGCAGTGGTGTAGCGCTGCAGGAGTGGTGTGGTTTGTGGTGTAGAGCTTTGGGAGTGGTGTGGGTAGTGGTGTAGCGCTGTGGGAGTGGTGTGGGCAGTAGTGTAGTGCTGTGGGTGTGGTGTGGGCAGTGGTGTTCTGCTGTCGGAGTGGTTTGGGCAGTGGTGTAGTGCAGCGGGAGTGATGTGGGCAGTGGTGTAGCGCTGTGGGATAGGTGTGGTCAGTGGTGTAAATCTGTGGGAATGGTGTGGGCAGCGGTGTAGTGCATCGGGAGTGGTGAGGGCAGTGGTGTTGTGTTGTAGGAGTGGTGTGGGCAGCGGTGTAGAGCTGTGGGAGTGGTGTAGGTAGTGGTTTAGCGCTGTGGGAGTGGTGTGGGTTGTGGTGTAGCGCTGTGGGAGTGGTGTGGGCAGTGGTGTTGTGCTGTGGGAGTGTTGTGGGCAGTGGTGTAGAGCTGCGGGAGTGGTGTAGGTAGTGGTTTAGCGCTGTGGGAGTGGTGTTGGCAGTGGGGTAGCGTTGTCGGAGTAGTTTGGGCATTAGTGCAGTGTTGTGGGCTGTGGGAGTGGTGTGGGCATTAGTGTAGCGCTGAGGGAGTGATGTGGTCAATGGTGTAGCTCTGTGGGTGTGTGGAGGGCATTGGTGTAGCGCTGTGGGAGTGGTGTGTGCAGTGGAGTAACGCTGCGGGAGTGGTGGGGGCAGTCGAGTAGGGCTGTGGGTGTGGTGTGGGCAGTGGTGTAGTGCCACAGGAGTGGTGTGGGCATTAGTGTACCGCTGTGGGAGTGGTGTTGGCAGGGGTGTAGCGTTGTGGGAGTGGTGTGGGCATTGGTGTAGCGCTGTGGGAGTGGTGTGGGCAGTGGTGTAGTGCTGTGGGAGTGGTGTGGGCAGTGGTGTAGTGCTGTGGGAGTGGTGTGGGCAGTGGTGTAGTGCTGTGGGAGTGGTGTGGGCAGTGGTGTAGTGCTGTGGGAGTGGTGTGGGCAGTGGTGTAGCGCTGTGGGAGTGGTGTGGGCAGCGGTGTAGTGCATCGGGAGTGGTGTGGGCAGTGGTGTTGTGTTGTAGGATTGGTGTGGGCAGTGGTGTAGAGCTGTGGGAGTGTTGTGGGTAGTGGTGAAGCGCTGTGGGAGTGGTGTTGGCAGTGGGGTAGCGTTGTCGGAGTAGTGTGGGCAGTGGTGTAGCGCTGTGTGAGTGGTGTGGGTAGTGGTGTAGCGCTGTGGGAGTGGTGTGGGCAGTGGTGTAGCGCTGTGGGAGTGGTGTGGGCAGTGGTGTTGCGCTATGGGAGTGGTGTGGGCAGTGGTGTTGCGCTGTGGGAGTGGTGTGGGCAGTGGTGTTGCGCTGTGGGAGTGGTGTGGGCAGTGGTGTTGCGCTGTGGGAGTGGTGTTGGCAGTGGTGCAGCTCTGCGGGAGTGTTATGGGTTGTTGTGTGGCGCTATGGGAGTGGTGTGGGCAGTGGTGTAGCGCTGTGGGAGTGGAGTTGGCAGTGGTGTAGTGCTGTGGGAGTGGTGTGGGCAGTGGTGTAGCGCTGTGGGAATGGTGTGGGCAGTGGTGTAGCGCTGTGGGAGTGTTGTGGGCAGTGGTGTAGCGCTGTGGGAGTTGTGTGGGTAGTGGTGTAGCGCAGTGGGAGAGGTGTGGGCAGTGGTGTTGTGCTGTGGGAGTGGTGTGGGCAGTGGTGTAGAGCTGTGGGAGTGGTGTAGGTAGTGGTTTAGAGCTGTGGGAGTGGTGTTGGCAGTGGGGTAGCGCTGTGGGAGTGGTGTGGGTAGTGGTGTAGAGCTGTGGGAGTGGTGTAGGTAGTGGTTTAGCGCTGTGGGAGTGGTGCGGGCAGTGGTGTAGTGCTGTGGGAGTGGTGCGGGCAGTGGTGTAGAGCTGTGGGAGTGGTGTGGGTTGTGGTGTAGCGCTGTGGGAGTGGTGCGGGCAGTGGTGTAGCGCTGTGGGAGTGGTGTGGGCAGTGGTGTAGTGCTGTGGGAATGGTGCGGGCGGTGGTGTAGAGCTGTGGGAGTGTTGTAGGTAGTGGTTTAGCGCTGTGGGAGTGGTGTGGGCAGTGGTGTAGCGCTGTGGGAGTGGTGTGGGCATTAGTGTAGCGCTGTGGGCGTGGTGTGGGCAATGGTGTAGCGCTGTAGGTGTGTGGAGTGCATTGGTGTATCGCTGTGGGAGTGGTGTGTGCAGTGGAGTAACGCTGTGGGAGTGATGTGGGCAGTGGAGTAGGGCTGTGGGTGTGGTGTGGGCAGTGGTGTAGCGCTGTGGGTGTGGTCTGGGCAGTGGTGTAGCGCTGTGGGAGAGGTGTGTGCAGTGGTGTAGTGCTGTGGGTGTGGTGTGGGCAGTGGTGTAGCGCTGTGGGAGTGGTGCGGGCAGTGGTGTAGCGCTGTGGGAGTGGTGTGGGCAGTGGTGTAAAGCTGTGGGAGTGGTGTGGGCAGTGGTGTAGCGCTGTGGGAATGGTGTGGGCAGCGGTGTAGTGCATCAGGAGTGGTGTGGGCATTGGTGTAGTATGTGGGAGTGGGGTGGGCAGTGGTGTAGTGCTGTGGGAGTGGTGTGGGCAGCGGTTTAGTGCAGCGGGAGTGGTGTGGGCAGTGGTGTTGCGCTGTGTGAGTGGGGTGGGCAGTGGTGTAGCGCTGTGGGAGTGGTGTTGGCAGTGGTGTTGCGCTGTGGGAGTGGTGTGGGCAGTGGTTTAGCGCTGTGGGTGTGGTGTGGGCATTGGTGCAGTGCTGTGGGAGTGGTGTGGGCAGTGGTTTAGCGTTGTGTGTGTGGTGTAGGCAGTGGTGCAGTGCTGTGGGAGTTGTGTGGGCAGTGGAGTAGGGCTGTGGGTGTGGTGTGGGCAGTGGTGTAGTGCTGTGGGAGTGGTGTGGGCGGTGGTGTTGCGCTCTGGGAGTGGTTTGGGCAGTTGTGTAGCGCTGTGGGACTGGTGTGGGCAGTGGTGTAGCGCAGTGGGAGTGGTGCGGGCTGTGGTGTAGCGCTGTGGGAGTGGTGTTGGTAGTGGGGTAGCGTTGTCGGAGTACTGTGGGCATTAGTGTAGTGTTGTGGGCTGTGGGAGTGTTGTGTGCAGTGGTGTAGGGCTGTGGGTGTGGTGTGGGCTGTGGTGTAGTGCATGGGGAGTGGTGTGGGCAGTGGTGTAGCTCTGCGGGAGAGGTGTGGGTTGTGGTGTAGAGCTGTGGGAGTGGTATGGGTTGTGGTGTAGAGCTGTGGGTGTGGTGTGGGTTGTGGTGTAGTGCTGTGGTTGTGGTGTGGACAGTGGTGTAAAGCTGTGGGAGAGGTGTGGGCAGTGGTGTAAAGCTGTGGGAGTGGTGTGGGCAGTGGTGTATCGCTATGGGAGTTGTGTGGGCAGTGGTGTAGGGCTGTGGGTGTGGTGTGGGCAGTGGTGTAGCGCTGTGGGTGTGGTGTGGGCAGTGGTGTAGCGCTGTGGGAGTGGTGTGGGCAGTGGTGTAGCGCTGTGGGAGTGGTGTGGGCAGTGGTGTAGCGCTGTGGGAGTGGTGTGGGCAGTGGTGTAGCGCTGTGGGAGTGGTGTGGGCGGTGGTGTTGCGCTCTGGGAGTGGTGTTGGCAGTGGTGTAGCGCTGTGGGAGTGGTGTGAGCAGTGGTGTAGCACTGTGTGAGTGCTGTGGGCTATGGTGTAGTGCTGTGTGAGTGGTGTGGGCTATGGTGTAGTGCTGTGGGGGTGGTGTTGGCAGTGGTGTAGTGCTGTGGGAGTGGTGTGGGCAGTGGTGTAGTGCTGTGGGAGTGGTGTGGGTTGTGCTGAAGTGCTGTGGGAGTGATGTAGGCAGTGTTGTAGTGTTTTGGTAGTGGCGTGGGCAGCGGTGTAGCGCTTTGGGAGTGGTGTGGGCAGTGGTGTAGTGCTGGGGGAGTGGTGTGGGCAGTGGTGTAGCGCTGTGGGAGTGGTGTGGGAAGTGGTGTAGTGCTGTGGGTGTGGTGTGGGCAGTGTTGTAGCGCTGTGGGAGTCGTGTGTGTAGGGGTGTAGCGCTGTGGCAGTGGTGTGGGCAGTAGTTTAGTGCAGGGGGTGTTGTGTGCGTTGTTTTGTAGCGCTTTGGGAGTGGTGTTGGCAGTGGTGTAGAGATGTGGGTGTGGTGTGGGCAGTGTTTTAGCGCTGTGGGAGTGGCGTGGGCAGTGCTGTAGCGCTGTGGGTGTGTTGTGGGCAGTGGTGTTGCGCTGTTGGAGTGGTGTGGGCAATGGTGTAACGCTGTGGGAGTGGAGTGGTCAGTGGTGTAGCGCTGTGGGAGTGGTGTGGGCAGTGGTGTTGCGCTGTGGGAGTGGTGTGGGCAGTGTTGTACCGCTGTGGGTGTGGTGTGGGCAGTGGTGTAGCGCTATGGGAGTGGTGTGGGCAGTGGTGTAGTGCTGTGGGAGTGGTGTGGGCAGTGGTGTAGGGCTGTGGGAGTGGTGTGGGTTGTGTTGTAGTGCTGTGGGTGTGGTGTGGGGTGTGGTGTAACGCTGTGGGAGTGGTGTGGGCAGTGGTGTAACTCTGTGGGAGTGGTGTGGGCAGTGGTGTAGTGCTGTGGGAGCGGTATGGGCAGTTGTGTAGTGCTGTTGGAGTGGTTTGTGCAGTGGTGAAACGCTGTGGGAGTGGTGCGGGCAGTGGTGTAGCGCTGTGGGAGAGGTGCGGGCAGTGTTTTAGTGCTGTGGGAGTGGTGTGGGCTGTGGTTTTAGCGCTGTGGGAGTGGTGTGGTCAGTGGTGTAGCGCTGTGGGAGTGGTTTGGGCGGTGGTGTAGCGCTCTGGGACTGGTGTGGGCAGTGGTGTAGCGCAGTGGGATTAGTGCGGGCTGTGGTGTAGCGCAGTGGGAGTGGTGCGGGCTGGGGTGAAGTGCTGTGGCAGAGGTGTGGGCGGTGGTGTATCGCTGTGGGAGTGGTGTGGGCAGTGGTGTAGCGCTGAGGGAGTGGTGTGGGCAGTGGTTTAGTGAAGTTGGAGTGATTTGTGCAGTGGTGTAGTGCTGTGGGAGTGGTGTGGGCAGTGGTGTAGTGCTGTGGGAGGGTTGTGGGCAGTAGTGTAGTGCTGTGGGAGTGGTGTGGGTTGTGTTGTAGCGCTGTGGAAGTGGTGTGGGCAGTGGTGTAGCGCTGTGGGAGTGGTGTGGGCTGTGGTGTAGAGCTGTGGGAGTGATGTGGGCAGTGGTGTAGCGCTCTGGTTGTGGTGTGGGCAGTGGTGTAGCGCTGTGGGTGTGTTGTGGGCAGTGGTGTTGCGCTGTGGGAGTGGTGAGGGCAGTGGTGTAGCGTTCTGGTTGTGGTGTGGGCAGTGGTGTAGCGCTGTGGGTGTGTTGTGGGCAGTGGTGTTGCGCTGTGGGAGTGGTGTGGGTTGTGGTGTAGCGCTGTGGGAGTGGAGTGGGCAGTGGTGTAGCGCGTTGGGAGTGGTGTGGGCAGTGGTGTAGCGCAGTGGGAGTGGTGTGGGCAGTGGTGTAGCGCTGTGGGAGTGGTGTGGGCCGCGGTGTAGCGCTGTGGGAGTGGTGTGGGCAGTGGTGTGGCGCTGTGGGAGTGGTGTGGGGTGTGGTGTAGTGCTGTGGGAATGATGTGGGCATTGGTGTAGTGCTGTGGGAGTGGTGTGGGCAGTGGTGTAGTGCTGTGGGAATGGTGTGGGCAGTGGTGTAGTGCTGTGGGAATGGTGTGGGCAGTGGTGTAGTGCTGTGGGAATGGTGTGGGCAGTCGTGTAGTGCTGTGGGAGTGGTGTGGGCAGTGGTGTAGATCTGTGGGAGTGGTGTGGGCAGTGGTGTAGCGCTGTGGGAGTGGTGTGGGCAGTGGTGTAGTGCTGTGGGAATGGTTTGGTCAGTGGTGTAGAGCTGTGGGAGTGGTGTGGGCAGTGGTGTAGCGCTGTGGGAGTGGTGTGGGCAGTGGTGTAGTGCTGTGGGTGTGGTGTGGGTTGTGTTGTAGTGCTGTGGGTGTGGTGTGGGGTGTGGTGTAACGCTCTGGGAGTGGTGTGGGCAGTGGTGTAACTCTGTGGGTTTGGTGTGGGCAGTGGTGTAGTGATGTGGGAGCGGTGTGGGCAGTTGTGTAGTGCTGTTGGGGTGGTGTGTGCAGTGGTGTAACGCTGTGGGAGTGGTGCGGGCAGTGGTGTAGCGCTGTGGGAGAGGTGCGGGCAGTGTTTTAGTGCTGTGGGAGTGGTGTGGGCTGTGGTGTAGCGCTGTGGGACTGGTGTGGTCAGTGGTGTAGCGGTGTGGGAGTGGTTTGGGCGGTGGTGTAGCGCTCTGGGAGTGGTGTGGGCAGTGGTGTAGCGCTGTGGGACTGGTGTGGGCAGTGGTGTAGCGCAGTGTTATTAGTGCGAGCTGTGGTGTAGCGCTGTGGGAGTGGTGTGGGCAGTGGTGTAACTCTGTGGGTGTGGTGTGGGCAGTGGTGTAGTGATGTGGGAGCGGTGTGGGCAGTTGTGTAGTGCTGTGGGAGTGGTGCGGGCAGTGGTGTAGCGCTGTGGGAGAGGTGCGGGCAGTGTTTTAGTGCTGTGGGAGTGGTGTGGGCTGTGGTGTAGCGCTGTGGGAGTGGTGTGGTCAGTGGTGTAGCGGTGTGGGAGTGGTTTGGGCGGTGGTGTAGCGCTCTGGGAGTGGTGTGGGCAGTGGTGTAGCGCTGTGGGACTGGTGTGGGCAGTGGTGTAGCGCAGTGTGATTAGTGCGAGCCGTGGTGTAGCGCTGTGGGAGTGTTGTGGGCTGTGGTGTAGCGCAGTGGGAGTGTTGCGGGCTGTGGTGAAGTGCTGTGGCAGAGGTGTGGGCAGTTATGTATCGCTGTGGGATTGGTGTGGGCAGTGGTGTAGCGCTGAGGGAGTGGTGTGGGCAGTGGTTTAGTGAAGTGGGAGTGATTTGTGCAGTGGTGTAGTGCTGTGGGAGTGGTGTGGGCAGTGGTGTAGTGCTGTGGGAGGGTTGTGGGCAGTAGTGTAGTGCTGTGGGAGTGGTGTGGGTTGTGCTGTAGCGCTGTGGGAGTGGTGTGGGCAGTGGTGTAGCGCTGTGGGAGTGGTGTGGGCAGTGGTGTAGAGCTGTGGGAGTGATGTGGGCAGTGGTGTTGCGCTTTGGGAGTGGTGGGGGTTGTGGTGTAGCGCTTGGGAGTGGAGTGGGCAGTGGTGTAGCGCGTTGGGAGTGGTGTGGGCAGTGGTGTAGCGCTGTGAGAGTGGTGTGGGCAGTGGTGTAGCGCTGTGGGAATGGTTTGGGCAGTGGTGTAGCGCTGTGGGAGTGGTGTGGGGTGTGGTGTAGTGCTGAGGGAATGGTGTGGGCAGTGGTGTAGTGCTGTGGGAATGGTGTGGGCAGTGGTGTAGTGCTGTGGGAATGGTGTGGGCAGTGGTGTAGTGCTGTGGGAATGGTGTGGGCAGTGGTGTAGTGCTTTGGGAATGGTGTGTGCAGTGGTGTAGTGCTGTGGGAGTGGTGTGGGCAGTGGTGTAGCTCTGTGGGAGTGGTGTGGTCAGTGGTGTAGCGCTGTGGGAGTGGTGTGGGCAGTGGTGTAGTGCTGTGGGAGTGGTTTGGTCAGTGGTGTAGAGCTCTGGGAGTGGTGTGGGCAGTGGTGTAGCGCTGTGGGAGTGGTGTGTGCAGTGGTGTAGTGCTGTGGGAGTGGTGTGGGCAGTGGTGTAGCGCTCTAGGAGTGTTGGGGGCAGTGGTGTAGCGCTGCGGGAGTTGTGTGGGCAGTGGCGTACTGCTGTGGGAGTGGTGTGGGTTGTGTTGTAGCGCTGTGGGAGTGGTGTGGGCAGTTGTGTAACTCTGTGGGAGTTTTGTGGGCAGTTGTGTAGTGCTGTTGGAGTGGTGTGTGCAGTGGTGTAACGCTGTGGGAGTCGTGTGGGCAGTGGTGTAGCGCTGTGGGAGAGGTGTGGGCAGTGGTGTAGCGCTGTTGCAGTGTTGTGGGTAGTGGTGTAGCGCTGTGGGATTGGTGTGGGCAGTGGTGTCGTGCTCTGGGAATGGTGCGGGCAGTGGTGTAGCGCAGTGGGAGTGGTGTGGGCAGTGGTGTAGCGCTGTGGAAGTGTTGTGGGTAGTGGTGTAGAGCTGGGGGAGTGGTGTGGGTTGTGGTGTAGCGCTGTGGGGGTTGTGTGGGCAGTGGTGTAGCGCTGTGGGAGTTGTGCTGGTTTTGGTGTAGTGCTGTGGGAGTGGTGTGGGCGGTGGTGTAGCGCTGTGGGAGTGGTGTGGGTTGTGTTGTACCGCTGTGGCAGTGGTGTGGGCAGTGGTTTAGTGAAGTGGGAGTGGTTTGTGCATTGGTGAAGTGCTGTGGGAGGGTTGTGGGCAGTAGTGTAGTGCAGTGGGTGTGGTGTGGGCAGTGGTGTAGTGCTGTGGGAGGGTTGTGGGCAGTAGTGTAGTGCTGTGGGAGTGGTGTGGGCAGTGGTGTAGCGCTGTTGGAGTTGTGCCGGTTTTGGTGTAGTGCTGTGGGAGTGGTGTTGGCAGTGGTGTAGTGCTGTGGGAGTGGTGTTGGCAGTGGTGTAGTGAAGTGGAAGTGGTTTGTGCAGTGGTTTAGTGCTGTGGGAGTGGTGTGGGCAGAGGTGTAGTGCTGTGGGAGGGCTGTGGGCAGTAGTGTACTGCAGTGGGTGTGGTGTGGGCAGTGGTGTAGAGCTGTGGGAGTGATGTGGGCAGTGGTGTAGTGAAGTGGGAGTGGTTTGTGCAGTGGTGTAGCGCTGTGGGAGTGGTGTGGGCAGTGGTGTAGAGCTGTGGGAGTGGTGTGGGCAGTGGTGTAACGCTGTGGGAGTGGTGTGGGCAGTGGTGTAGTGCTGTGGGAGTGTTGTGGGCAGTGGTGTTGCGCTGTGGGAGAGGTGTGGTCTGTGGTGTAGCGCTGTGGGAGTGGTGTGAGCAGTGGTGTAGCGCTGTGGGAGTGGTGTGGGCAGTGGTGCAGCTGTGCGTGGGTGGTGTGGGCAGTGGTGAAGTGCTGTGGGATGTTGTGTGGTGTGGTGTAGCGCTGTGGGAGTGTTGTGGGTAGTGGTGTAGTGCTGTGGTAGTGGTGTGGGCCGTGGTGTAGCGCTGTGGGACTGGTGTGGGCAGTGGTGTATCGCTGTGGGAGTGGAGTGGGCAGCGGTGTAGCGCTGTGGGAGTGGTGTGGGCAGTGGTGTAGCGCTGTGGGAGTGGTGTGGGCAGTGGTGTAGCGCTGTGGGAGGTTTGTGGGCAGTGCTGTAGCGCAGTGGGAGTGGTGTGGGGTGTGGTGTAGCGCTGTGGGAGTGGCGTGGGGTGTGGTGTAGCGCTGTGGGAATGGCGTGGGCAGTGGTGTAGCGCTGTGGGAATGGCGTGGGCAGTGGTGTAGCGCTGTTGGAGTGGTGTGGGGTGTGGTGTAGCGCTGTGGGAGTGGTGTGGGTTGTGGTGTAGTGCTGTGGGGGTGGTGTGCGCAGTGGTGTAACGCTGTGGGAGCGGTGTGGGCAGTTGTGTAACGCTGTGGGAGAGGTGTGGGCAGTGTTGTAGCGCTGTGGGCGAGGTTTGGGCAGTGGTGTAGCGCTGTGGGAGTGGTGTGGGCAGTGGTGTAGCGCTGTGGAAGTGTTGTGGGTAGTGGTGTAGCGCTGTGGGAGTGGTGTGGGCAGTGGTGTAGTGCTCTGGGAGTGGTGTGGGCAGCGGTGTAGCGCTGTGGGAGTGTTGTGTGCAGTGGTGTAGCGCTGTGGGAGAGGTGTGGTCAGTGGTGTAGTGCTGTGGGCGAGGTGTGGGCAGTGGTGTAACGCTGTGGCAGTGTTGTGGGTTGGTGTAGCGCTGTGAGAGTGGTGTGGGCAGGGGTGTAGTGCTCTGGGAGTGGTGTGGGCAGTGGTGTAGCGCTGTGGGAGTGGTGTGGGCAGTGGTGCAACGCTGTGGGACTGGTTTGGGCAGTGGTGTTGCGCTGTCGGAGTGGTGTGGTCAGTTGTGTAACGCTGTGGGAGTGGTGTGGGCAGTGGTGTAGCGCTGTGGGTGTGGTGTGGGCAGTGGTGTAGTGCAGCGGGTGTGATCTGGGCAGTACTGTAGAGCTGCAGGAGTGGTGTGGGCAGTGGAGCAGTGCTATGGGAGTGGTGTGGGCAGCGGTTTAGCGCTGTGGGGGTGGTGTGGACATTGGTGTAAAGCTGTGGAAGGGGTGTGGGCAGTGGTGTAGCGCTTTTGCTGTGGTGTGCACAGTGGTGTAGCGCTGTGGGAGTGGACTGGGCATTGGTGTAAAGCTGTGGGAGTTGTGTGGGCAGTGGGGTAGTGCTGTGGGAGTGGTGTGGGCAGTGGGGTAGCGCTGCAGGAGTTGTCTGGGCAGTGGTGTAGCACTGAGGGAGTGGTGTCGGCAGTGGTGTAGCGCTGCAGGAGTGGTGTGGGCAGTGGTGTAGCGCTGAGGGAGTTGTGTGGGCAGTGGTGTAGAGCTGTGGGAGTGGTGTGGGCAGTGGTGTAGCGCTGCGGAATTGGTGTGGGCAGTGGTGTAGCGCTGCGGAATTGGTGTGGGTAGTGGTGTAGCGCTGTGGGGGTGGTGTGGACAGTGGTGTATAGCTGTGGGATTGGTGTGGGCAGAGGTGTAGCGCTGTGGGTGTGGTGTGGGCAGTGGTGTAGCGCTGTGGGAGCGGTGTGGCCAGTGGTGTAGCAATGTGGGAGTGGTGTGGGCAGTGGTGAAGCGCTGTGGGAGCGCTGTGGGCAGTGGTGTAGCGCTGTGGGATTGGTGTGGTCTTTGGTGTAGCGCTGTGGGAGTGATGTGGGCAGTGGTGTAGCGCTGTGGGTGAGGTGTGTGCAGTGGTGTAGCTCTGTTGCAGTGGTGTGGGCAGTGGTGTAGCGCTGTGGGAGTGGTGCCGGCAGTGGTGTAACGCTGTGGGAATGGTGCCGGCAGTGGTGTAACGCTGTGGGAGTGGTGTGGGCAGTGGTGTAGCGCTGTGGGAGAGGTGTGGGCAGTGGTGTAGCGCTGTGGGAGGGGTGTGGGCAGTGGTGTAGTGCTGTGGGAGTGGTGTGGGCAGTGGTGTAGCGCTGTGGGAGTGGTGTGGGCAGCGGTGTAGCGCAGCGGGAGTGGTGTGGGCAGCGGTGTAGCGCTGTGGGAGTCGTCCGGGTAGTGGTGTAGTGCTGTGGGAGTGGTGTGGGTAGTGGTGTAGTGCTTCGGGAGTGGTGTGGGCTGTGGTGTTGCGCTGCGGGAGTGGTGTGGGTTGTGGTGTTGCGCTGTGGGAGTGTTGTGGTCTGCTGTGTGGTGCTGTGGGAGTGTTGCAGGCAGTGGTGCAGCGCTGTGAGATTGTTGTGGTCTGTGGTGAAGCGCTGTGGGAGTGGTGTGGGCATTGGTGTAGCGTTGTGGGAGTGGTGTGGGCAGTGGTGTAGCGCTGTGGGAGTGGTGTGGGCAGTGGTATAGCGCTGTGGGAGTGGTGTGGGCAGTGGTGTAGCGCTGTCGGAGTGGTGTGGGCAGTGGTGTAGTGCTGTGGGAGTGGTGTGGGTAGTGGTGTAGCGCTGTGGGAGTGGTGTGTACAGTGATGTAGCGCTGTGGGAGTGGTGTGGGCAGTGGTGTAGTGCTTTGGTAGTGGCGTGGGCAGTGGTGTAGAGCTGGGGGAGTGGTGTGGGTTGTGGTGTAGAGCTGTGGGGGTTGTGTGGGCAGTGTTGTAGCGCTGTGGGAGTTGTGCTGGTTTTGGTGTAGTGCTGTGGGAGTGGTGTGGGCGGTGGTGTAGCGCTGTGGGAGTGGTGTGGGTTGTGTTGTACCGCTGTGGCAGTGGTGTGGGCAGTGGTTTAGTGAAGTGGGAGTGGTTTGTGCATTGGTGAAGTGCTGTGGGAGGGTTGTGGGCAGTAGTGTAGTGCAGTGGGTGTGGTGTGGGCAGTGGTGTAGTGCTGTGGGAGGGTTGTGGGCAGTAGTGTAGTGCTGTGGGAGTGGTGTGGGCAGTGGTGTAGCGCTGTTGGAGTTGTGCCGGTTTTGGTGTAGTGCTGTGGGAGTGGTGTTGGCAGTGGTGTAGTGCTGTGGGAGTGGTGTTGGCAGTGGTGTAGTGAAGTGGGAGTGGTTTGTGCAGTGGTTTAGTGCTGTGGGAGTGGTGTGGGCAGAGGTGTAGCGCTGTGGGAGTGGTGTGGGCAGAGGTGTAGTGCTGTGGGAGGGCTGTGGGCAGTAGTGTACTGCAGTGAGTGTGGTGTGGGCAGTGGTGTAGAGCTGTGGGAGAGATGTGGGCAGTGGTGTAGTGAATTGGGAGTGGTTTGTGCAGTGGTGTAGCGCTGTGGGAGTGGTGTGGGCAGTGGTGTAGAGCTGTGGGAGTGGTGTGGGCAGCGGTGTAACGCTGTGGGAGTGGTGTGGGCAGTGGTGTAGTGCTGTGGGAGTGGTGTGGGCAGTGGTGTTGCGCTGTGGGAGAGGTGTGGTCTGTGGTGTAGCGCTGTGGGAGTGGAGTGGGCAGTGTTGTAGCGCTGTGTGAGTGGTGTGGGCAATGGTGTGTCGCTGTGGGAGTGGAGTGGGCAGTGGTTTAGCGCTGTGGGAGTGGTGTGGCCAGTGGTGTAGCGCTGTGAGAGTGGTGTGGGCAGTGGTGCAGCTGTGCGTGGGTGGTGTGGGCAGTGGTGTAGCGCTGTGGGAGTGGTGTGGGCAGTGGTGTAGCGCTGTGGGAGTGGTGTGGGCAGTGGTGTAGCGCTGTGGGAGGTGTGTGGGCAGTGGTGTAGCGCAGTGGGAGTGGTGAGGGGTGTGGTGTAGCGCTGTGGGAGTGGCGTGGGGTGTGGTGTAGCGCTGTGGGAGTGGTGTGGGCAGTGGTGTAGCGCTGTGGGAGTGGTGTGGACAGTGATGTAGCGCTGTGGGAGTGGTGTGGGCAGTGGTGTAGCGCTGTGGGAGTGGTGTGGACAGTGGGGTAGCGCTGTGGGAATGGCGTGGGCAGTGGTGTAGCGCTGTGGGAATGGCTTGGGCAGTGGTGTAGCGCTGTGGGAGTGGTGTGGGGTGTGGTGTAGCGCTGTGGGAGTGGTGTGGATTGTGGTGTAGTGCTGTGGGAGTGGTGTGCGCAGTGGTGTAACGCTGTGGGAGCGCTGTGTTGTTGTGTAACGCTGTGGGAGAGGTGTGGGCAGTGGTGTAGCGCTGTGGGCGAGGTTTGGGCAGTGATGTAGCGCTGTGGGAGTGGTATGGGCAGTGGTGTAGCGCTGTTGAAGTGTTGTGGGTAGTGGTGTAGCGCTGTGGGAGTGGTGTGGGCAGTGGTGTAGTGCTCTGGGAGTGGTGTGGGCAGTGGTGTAGCGCTGTGGGAGTGTTGTGGGCAGTGGTGTAGCGCTGTGGGAGATGTGTGGGCAGTGGTGTAGCGCTGTGGGCGAGGTGTGGGCAGTTGTATAACGCTGTGGCAGTGTTGTGGGTTGGTGTAGCGCTGTGGAAGTGGTGTGGGCAGTGGTGTAGTGCTCTGGGAATGGTGTGGGCAGTGGTGTAGCGCTGTGGGAGTGGTGTGGGCAGTGGTGCAACGCTGTGGGATTGGTTTGGGCAGTGGTGTTGCGCTGTCGGAGTGGTGTGGTCAGTTGTGTAACGCTGTGGGAGTGGTGTGGGCAGTGGTGTAGCGCTGTGGGTGTGGTGTGGGCTGTGGTGTAGTGCAGCGGGTGTGATCTGGGCAGTACTGTAGCGCTGCGGGAGTGGTGTGGGCAGTGGAGCAGTGCTGTGGGACTGGTGTGGGAAGCGGATTAGCGCTGTGGGGGTGGTGTGGACATTGGTGTAGAGCTGTGGGAGTGGTGTGGGCAGTGGTGTAGCGCTTTTGGTGTGGTGTGCACAGTGGTGTAGCGCTGTGGGAGTGGACTGGGCATTGGTGTAAAGCTGTGGGAGTGGTGTGGGCAGTGGGGTAGTGCTGTGGGAGTGGTGTGGGCAGTGGGGTAGCGCTGCAGGAGTGGTCTGGGCAGTGGTGTAGCGCTGAGGGAGTGGTGTAGGCAGTGGTGTAGCGCTGCAGGAGTGGTGTGGGCAGTGGTGTAGCGCTGAGGGAGTTGTGTGGGCAGTGGTGTAGAGCTGTGGGAGTGGTGTGGGCAGTGGTGTAGCGCTGCGGAATTGGTGTGGGCAGTGGTGTACCGCTGCGGAATTGGTGTGGGCAGTGGTGTAGCGCTGTGGGGGTGGTGTGGGCAGTGGTGTAAAGCTGTGGGATTGGTGTGGGCAGAGGTTTAGCGCTGTGGGTGTGGTGTGGGCAGTGGTGTAGCGCTGTGGGAGCGGTGTGGCCAGTGGTGTAGCAATGTGGAAGTGGTGTGGGCAGTGGTGAAGCGCTGTGGGATTGGTGTGGTCTGTGGTGTAGCGCTGTGGGAGTGATGAGGGCAGTGGTGTAGCGCTGTGGGTGAGGTGTGGGCAGTGGTGTCGCGCTGTTGCAGTGGTGTGGGCAGTGGTGTAGCACTGTGGGAGTGGTGCCGGCAGTGGTGTAACGCTGTGGGAATGGTGCCGGCAGTGGTGTAACGCTGTGGGAGTGGTGTGGGCAGTGGTGTTGCGCTGTGGGAGGGGTGTGGGCAGTGGTGTAGCGCTGTGGGAGTGGTGTGGGCAGCGGTGTAGCGCAGCGGGAGTGGTGTGGGCAGCGGTGTAGCGCTGTGGGAGTGGTGCGGGTAGTGGTGTAGTGCTGTGGGAGTGGTGTGGGTAGTGGTGTAGTGCTGCGGGAGTGGTGTGGGTTGTGGTGTAGCGCTGCGGGAGTGGTGTGGGTTGTGGTGTTTCGCTGTGGGAGTGTTGTGGTCTGCGGTGTGGTGATGTGGGAGTGGTGCAGGCAGTGGTGTAGCGCTGTGGGAATGTTGTGTTCTGTGGTGTTGCGCTGTGGGAGTGGTGTGGGCATTGGTGTAGCGCTGTGGGAGTGGTGTGGGCAGTGGTGTAGTGCTGTGGGAGTGGTGTGGGTAGTGGTGTAGCGCTGTGGGAGTGGTGTGTACAGTGATGTAGCGCTGTGGGAGTGGTGTTTGCAGTGGTGTAGTGATGTGGGAGTGATGTGGGCAGTGGCGTAGTGCTGTGGGAGAGTTGTGGGCAGTAGTGTAGAGCTGTGGTTGTGATGTGGGCAGCGGTGTAGAGCTGTGGGAGTGATGTGGGCAGTGGTGTAGTGCTCTGGGTGTGTTGTGTGTTGTGGTGTAGCGCTGTGGGAGTGGTGTGGGCAGTGGTGTAGAGCTGTGGGAGTGGCGTGGGCGGTGGTGTAGCGCTCTGGGTGTGTTGTGTGTTGTGGTGTAGCGCTGTGGGAGTGGTGTGGGCAGTGGTGTAGAGCTGTGGGTGTGTTGTGGGCAGTGGTGTAGCGCTGCGGGAGTGGTGTGGGTTGTGGTGTAGCGCTGTGGGAGTGGTGTGGGTTGTGGTGTAGCGCTGTGGGAGTGGTGTGGGCAGTGGTGTAGCGCTGTGGGAGTGGCTTGGGCAGTGGTGTATTGCTGTGGGAGTCTTGTGGGCAGTGATGTAGCGCTGTGGGAGTGGTGTGGGCAGTGGTGTATTGCTGTGGGAGTGGTGTGGGTAGTGGTGTATTGCTGTGGGAGTGGTGTGGGTAGTGGTGTAGCGCTGTGGGAGTGGTGTGGGCAGTGGTGTAGCGCTGTGGGATTGGTGTGGGCAGTGGTGTAGCGCTGTGGGAGTGGTGTGGGCAGTGGTGTAGCGCTGTAGGTGTGGTGTGGGCAGTGGTGTATTGCTGTTGGAGTGGTGTGGGCAGTGGTGTATTGCTGTGGGAGTGGTGTGGGTAGTGGTGCAGCGCTGTGGGAGTGGTGTGGGCAGTGGTGTAGCGCTGTGGGAGTGATGTGGGCAGTGGTGTAGCGCTGTGGGAGTGGTGTGGGCAGTGGTGTAGCGCTGTGGGAGTGGTGTGGGCAGTGGTGTAGCGCTGTGGGAGTGGTGTGGGCAGTGGTGTAGCGCTGTGGGTGTGGTGTGGTCAGTGGTGTAACGCTGTGGGAGTGGTGTGGGCAGTGGTGTAGCGCTGCGGGAGTGGTGTGGGCAGTGGTTTTGCGCTGTGGGACTGGTGTGGGCAGTGGTGTAGTGCTGTGGGAGTGGTGTGGGCAGTGGTGTAGCGCTGTGGGAGTGGTATGGGCAGTGGTGTAGCGCTGTGGGAGTGGTGTGTGCAGTGGTGTAGTGCTATGCGAGAGTTGTGGGCAGTGGTGTAGCGCTGTGGGTGTGGTGTTGGCAGTGGTGTAGCGCTGTGGGAATGGTGTGGGCAGTGGTGTAGCGTTGCGGGGGTGGTTTGGGCAGTGTTGTAGCGCTGCGGGGGTGGTGTGGGCAGTGGTGTAACGCTGCGGGAGTGGTGTGGGCCGTGGTGTAGTGCTGTGGGAGTGGTGTGGGCAGGGGTGTAGCGCTGTGGGAGTGTTGTGGGCAGTGTTATAAAGCTGTGGGATTGGTGTGGGCAGTGGTGTAGCGTTGTGTGAGTGGTGTGTGTTGTTGCGTAGTGCCGTGGGAATGATGCGGGCTGTGGTGCAGCGGTGTGGGGGTCGTGTGGGCAGTGGTGTAAAGTTGTGGGATTGGTGTGTGCAGAGGTGTAGCGCTGTGGGAGTTTTGTGGGCAGTGGTGTAGCGCTGTTGCAGTGGTGTGGGCAGTGGTGTAGTGCTGTGGGAGTGGTGTGGGTTGTGGTGTAGCGCTGTGGGAGTGAAGTGGGCAGTGGTGTAGCGCTGTGGGTATGGTGTGGGCAGTGGTGTAGCGCTGTTGCAGTGGTGTGGGCAGTGGTGTAGTGCTGTGGAAGTGGTGTGAGTTGTGGTGTAGCGCTGTGGGTGTGATGTGGGCAGTGGTGAAGCGCTGTGGGAGTGGTGTGGGCAGTGGTGTAGTGCCGTGGGAGTGGTGTGGGCAGTGGTGCAGCGCTGTGGGAGTGGTGTGGGCAGAGGTGTAGTGCTGTGGGAGTGGTGTGGGCAGCGGTGTAGCTCTGTGGGAGTGGTGTGTGTAGTGGTTTTGCGCTGCTGGAGTGGTGTGGGTTGTGGTGTAACGCTGTGGGAATGGTGTGGTCAAGGTGTGGTGCTGTGGGAGTGGTGTGGGCAGTGGTGTAGTGCTCTGGGAGTGGTGTGGGCAGTGGTGTAGCGCTGTGGGAGTGGTTGGGCAGTGGTGTAGTGCTGCGGGTTTGATGTGGGCAGTTGTATAGCGCTGTGGGAGTGGTGTGGGATGTGGTGTAGCGCTGTGGGAGTGTTGTGGGTAGTGGTGTAGCGCTGTGTGAGTGGTGTGGGCAATGGTTTAACACTGTGCGAGTGGTGTGAGCAGTGGTGTAGCGCTGTGGGTGTGATCTGTGCAGTGGTGTAGTGCTGTGGGAGTGGTGTGGGAAGTGGTGTAGCGCTGTGGGAGTGGTGTGGGCAGCGGTGTAGCGCTGTGGGAGTGGTGTGGGCAGTGGTGTTGCGCTGTGGGAGTGGTGTGGGCAGTGGTGTAGCGCTGTGGGTGTGGTGTGGGCAGTGGTGTAGTGCTGTGGGAGTGGTGTGGGTTGTGGTGTAGCGCTGTGGGAGTGAAGTGGGCAGTGGTGTAGCGCTGTGGGTATGGTGTGGGCAGTGGTGTAGCGCTGTTGCAGTGGTGTGGGCAGTGGTGTAGTGCTGTGGAAGTGGTGTGAGTTGTGGTGTAGCGCTGTGGGTGTGATGTGGGCAGTGGTGAAGCGCTGTGGGAGTGGTGTGGGCAGTGGTGTAGTGCCGTGGGAGTGGTGTGGGCAGTGGTGCAGCGCTGTGGGAGTGGTGTGGGCAGAGGTGTAGTGCTGTGGGAGTGGTGTGGGCAGCGGTGTAGCTCTGTGGGAGTGGTGTGTGTAGTGGTTTTGCGCTGCTGGAGTGGTGTGGGTTGTGGTGTAACGCTGTGGGAATGGTGTGGTCAAGGTGTGGTGCTGTGGGAGTGGTGTGGGCAGTGGTGTAGTGCTCTGGGAGTGGTGTGGGCAGTGGTGTAGCGCTGTGGGAGTGGTTGGGCAGTGGTGTAGTGCTGCGGGTTTGATGTGGGCAGTTGTATAGCGCTGTGGGAGTGGTGTGGGATGTGGTGTAGCGCTGTGGGAGTGTTGTGGGTAGTGGTGTAGCGCTGTGTGAGTGGTGTGGGCAATGGTTTAACACTGTGCGAGTGGTGTGAGCAGTGGTGTAGCGCTGTGGGTGTGATCTGTGCAGTGGTGTAGTGCTGTGGGAGTGGTGTGGGAAGTGGTGTAGCGCTGTGGGAGTGGTGTGGGCAGCGGTGTAGCGCTGTGGGAGTGGTGTGGGCAGTGGTGTTGCGCTGTGGGGAGTGGTGTGGGCAGTGGTGTAGCGCTGTGGGTGTGGTGTGGGCAGTTGTCTAGCGCTGTGGGGGTGTTGTGGGCAGTATTGTAAAGCTGTGGGAGTGGTGTGGGTTGTGGTGTAGCTCTGTGGGAGTGGTGTGGGTTGTGGTGTAGCGCTGTGGGAGTGGTGTGGGCAGTGCTGTAGCGCTGTGGGAGTGGTGTGTGCAGTGGTGTAGCGCTGTGGCAGTGGTGTGTGCAGTGGTGTAGCGCTGTGGGAGTGGTGTGGGCAGTGGTGTAGCGCTGTGGGAGTGGTGTGGGCAGTGGTGTAGCGCTGTGGCAGTGGTGTGGGCAGTGGTGTAGCGCTGTGGGTGTGGTGTGGGCAGTGGTGTATTGCTGTTGGAGTGGTGTGGGCAGTGGTGTATTGCTGTGGGAGTGGTGTGGGTAGTGGTGTAGCGCTGTGGGTGTGGTGTGGGCAGTGGTGTAGCGCTGTGGGAGTGATGTGGGCAGTGGTGTAGCGCTGTGGGAGTGGTGTGGGCAGTGGTGTAGCGCTGTGGGTGTGGTGTGGTCAGTGGTGTAACGCTGTGGGAGTGGTGTGGGCAGTGGTGTAGCGCTGCGGGAGTGGTGTGGGCAGAGGTTTTGCGCTGTGGGACTGGTGTGGGCAGTGGTGTAGTGCTGTGGGAGTGGTGTGGGCAGTGGTGTAGCGCTGTGGGAGTGGTATGGGCAGTGGTGTAGCGCTGTGGGAGTGGTGTGGGCAGTGGTGTAGTGCTGTGCGAGAGTTGTGGGCAGTGGTGTAGCGCTGTGGGTGTGGTGTTGGCAGTGGTGTAGCGCTGTGGGAATGGTGTGGGCAGTGGTGTAGCGTTGCGGGGGTGGTTTGGGCAGTGTTGTAGCGCTCTGGGGTTGGTGTGGGCAGTGGTGTAACGCTGCGGGAGTGGTGTGGGCCGTGGTGTAGTGCTGTGGGAGTGGTGTGGGCAGGGGTGTAGCGCTGTGGGAGTGTTGTGGGCAGTGTTATAAAGCTGTGGGATTGGTGTGCGCAGTGGTGTAGCGCTGTGTGAGTGGTGTGTGTTGTTGCGTAGTGCCGTGGGAATGATGCGGGCTGTGGTGCAGCGGTGTGGGGGTCGTGTGGGCAGTGGTGTAAAGCTGTGGGATTGGTGTGTGCAAAGGTGTAGCGCTGTGGGAGTTTTGTGGGCAGTGGTGTAGCGCTGTTGCAGTGGTGTGGGCAGTGGTGTAGTGCTGTGGGAGTGGTGTGGGTTGTGGTGTAGCGCTGTGGGAGTGAAGTGGGCAGTGGTGTAGCGCTGTGGGTATGGTGTGGGCAGTGGTGTAGCGCTGTTGCAGTGGTGTGGGCAGTGGTGTAGTGCTGTGGAAGTTGTGTGAGTTGTGGTGTAGCGCTGTGGGAGTGGTGTGGGCAGTGCTGTAGCGCTGTGGGAGTGTTGTGTGCAGTGGTGTAGCGCTGTGGCAGTGGTGTGTGCAGTGGTGTAGCGCTGTGGGAGTGGTGTGAGTTGTTGTGTAACGCTGTGGGAGTGTTGTGTGCATTGGTGTGGCGCTGTGGCAGTGGTGTGTGCAGTGGTGTAGCGCTGTGGGAGTGGTGTGGGTTGTGGTGTAGTGCTGTGTGTGTGGTGTGGGCATTGGTGTAGCGCTGTGGGAGTGGTGTGGGTTGTGGTGCAGTGCTGTGGGAGTGGTGTGGGCAGTGTTGTAGCGCTTTGGGAGTGGTGGGGACAGTGGTGTAACGCTGTGGGTGTGGTGTGGGCGGTGGTTTAGTGCTTTGGGAGTATGTTGGGCAGTGGTGTAGCGCTGTGGGAGTGGTGTGGGCAGTGGTGTAGCGCTGTGCGAGTGGTGTGGGCAGTGGTGTAGCACTGTGCGAGTGGTGTGGGCAGTGGTGTAGCACTGTGCGTGTGGTGTGGGCGGTGGTGTAGCGCTGTGGGAGTGGTGTGGGCAGTGGTGTAGCACTGTGCGAGTGGTGTGGGCGGTGGTGTAGCGCTGTGGGAGTAGTGTGGGCAGTGGTGTAGCACTGTGGGAGTGCTTTGGGCAGTGGTGTAGTGCTGTGGGAGTGATGTGGGCAGTGGTGAAGCGCTGTGGGGTTGATATGGGCAGTGGTGTAGCGCTGCGGGAGTGGTGTGTGCAATGGTGTAGCGCTGTGGGAGTGGAGTGGGCAGTGGTGTAGTGCTGTGGGACTGGTGTGGGCAGTGGTGTAGCGCTGTGGGAGTGGTGTGGGCTGTGGTGTAGCAATGTGGGAGTGGTGTGGGCGGTGGTGTAGTGCTTTGGGAGTGGTGTGGGCAATGATGTAGCCCTGTGGGAGTGCAATGGGCAGTGGTGTAGTGCTGTGGGAGTGGTGTGGGCAATGGTGTAGCGCTGTTGGAGTGGAGAAAGCAGTGGTGTAGTGCTGTGGGAGTGGTGTGGGCAGTGGTGTAGCGCTGTGGGAGTGGTGTGGGCGGTGGTGTAGTGCTTTGGGAGTGGTGTGGGCAGAGGTGTAGCGCTGTGGGAGTGGTGTGGGCAGTGGTGTAGCGCTGTGGGAGTGGTGTGGGCAGTGGTGTAGCGCTGTGGGTGTGGTGTGGGCAGTGGTGTATTGCTGTGGGAGTGGTGTGGGCAGTGGTGTATTGCTGTGGGAGTGGTGTGGGTAGTGGTGTAGCGCTGTGGGAGTGGTGTGGGCAGTGGTGTAGCGCTGTGGGAGTGGTGTGGGCAGTGGTGTAGCGCTGTGGGAGTGGTGTGGGCAGTGGTGTAGCGCTGTGGGTGTGGTGTGGTCAGTGGTGTAACGCTGTGGGAGTGGTGTGGGTAGTGGTGTAGCTCTTTGGGAGTGGTGTGGGCAGTGGTTTAGCGCTGTGGGACTGGTGTGGGCAGTGGTGTAGTGCTGTGGGAGTGGTGTGGGTAGTGGTGTTGCGCTGTGGGAGTTGTATGGGCAGTGGTGTATCGCTGTGGGAGTGGTTTGGGCAGTGGTGTAGTGCTGTGCGAGAGTTGTGGGCAGTGGTGTAGCGCTGTGGGTGTGGTGTTGGCAGTGGTGTAGCGCTGCGGGAATGATGAAGGCGTGTGGTGTAGCGCTGTGGGAGTGGTGTGGACAGTGATGTAGCGCTGCGGGGGTGGTGTGGGCAGTGGTGTAACGCTCCGGGAGTGGTGTGGGCCGTGGTGTAGTGCTGTGGGAGTGGTGTGGGCAGGGGTGTAGCGCTGTGGGAGTGTTGTGGGCAGTGTTATAAAGCTGTGGGATTGGTGTGGGCAGTGGTGTAGCGCTGTGTGAGTGGTGTGTGTTGTTGCGTAGTGCCGTGGGAATGATGCCGGCTGTGGTGCAGCGGTGTGGGGGTGGTGTGGGCAGTGGTGTAAAGCTGTGGGATTGGTGTGTGCAGAGGTGTAGCGCTGTGGGAGTGTTGTGGGCAGTGGTGTAGCGCTGTTGCAGTGGTGTGGGCAGTGGTGTAGTGCTGTGGGAGTGGTGTGGGTTGTGGTGTAGCGCTGTGGGAGTGAAGTGGGCAGTGGTGTAGCGCTGTGGGTATGGTGTGGGCAGTGGTGTAGATCTGTGGGAGTGGTGTGGGTAGTGTTGTAGCGCTGTGGGAGTGGTACGGGCAGTGGTGTAATGCTGAGCGAGTGGCGTGTGTTGTGGTGTAGTGGTGTGGGAGTGGTGTGGGCAGTGGTGAGGCGCTGTGGGAGCGATGTGAGCAGTGGTGTATCGCTGTGGGAGGGGTGTGGGTTGGGTTGTAACGCTGTGGCAGTGGTGGGGAGAGTGGTGTAGTACTGTGGGAGTGGTGTGGTCAGTGGTGTAGAACTGTGGGTGTGGTGTGGACAGTGGTGTAGCGCTGTGGGAGTGGTGGGGACATTGGTGTAGTACTGTGGGAGTGGTGTGGTCAGTGGTGTAGAACTGTGGGTGTGGTGTGGACAGTGGTGTGTCGCTGTGGGAGGGGTGTGGGCTGTGGTGTAGTGCTGTGTGAGTTTTGTGGGCAGTGGTGTATCACTGAGGGTCTGTTGTGGGCAGTGTTGTAGCGCTGTGGGAGTGGTGTGTGCAGTGGTGTCACGCTGTGGGAGTGGCGTGGGCAGGGGTGTAGCGCTGTGGGAGCGGTGTGGGCAGGGGTGTAGCGCTGTGGGAGTGATGTGGACAGTGCTGTAGCGCTGTGGGTGTGGTGTGGGCAGTGGTGTAGTGCTGTGGGAGTGATGTGGGCAGTGCTGTAGCGCTGTGGGTGTGGTGTGGGCAGTGCTGTAGCGCTGTGGGAGTGGTGTGGGCAGTGGTGTAGCGCTGTGGGAGTAGTGTGGGCAGTGGTGTAGCGCTGTGGGAGTGATGTGGGTTGTGGTGTAACGCTGTGGGAGTGGTGAAGGCAGTGGTGTAGCGCTGTGGGAGTGGTGTGCGCAGTGGTGTAGCGCTGTGGGAGTAGTGTGGGCAGTGGTGTAGCGCTGTGGGAGTGATGTGGATTGTGGTGTAACGCTGTGGGAGTGGTGAGGGCAATGGTGTAGCGCTGTGGGAGTGCTGTTGGCAGCGGTGTAGCGCTGTGGGAGTTTTGTGGGCAGTGGTGTAGTGCTGTGGGTGTGGTGTGGGCATTGGTGTAGCGCCCTGGGAGTGGTGTGGGTAGTAGTGAAGTGCGGTAGGAGTGGTGGGAGTGGTGTGGGCAGTGGTGTGGGCAGTGGTTTATTTCTGTGGGAGCAGTGTGGGCAGTATTGTAGGCAGTGGTTTAGCGCTGTGGGAGTGCCGTGGGCAGTGGTGTAGCGCTGTGGGAGTGGCGTGGGCATTGGTTTAGCGCTTTGGGAGTGGTGTGGGCAGTGGTGTAGTTCTGTGGGAGTGCTGTGGGCAGTGGTGAAGCGCTTTGGGAGTGGTGTGGGCAGAGGTGTAGCGCTGTGGGGGTTGTGTGGGCAGTGGTGTAGCGCTGTGGGAGTGGTGTGGGCAATGGTGTAGTGCTGTGGGATATGTGTGGGCAGTGGTGTAGCGTTTTGGGAGTGGTTTGGGCAGTGGTGTAGTGCTGTGGGATTGGTGTGGGCAGTGGTGTAGTGAAGCAGGGGTGATGTGGGCAGTGGTGTAGCGACCAGGGAGTGGTGTGGGAAGTAGAGTAGTGCTGTGGGAGTGGTGTGGACAGTGGTGTAATTCTGTGGGAGCGGTTTGGGCAGTGGTGTAGTGCAGGGGGAGTGGTGCGGGCAGTGGTTTAGCGATGTGGGAGTGGTGTTGGCAGTGGTGTAGCGCTGTGGGATTGGTGTGGGTAGTGGTGTAACGCTGTGGGAGTGGTGTGGGCAGTGGTGTAGTGCTGTGGGAGTGGTGTGGGTAGTGGTGTAGCGATGTAGGAGTGGTGTGGGCAGTGGTGTAGTTCTGTGGGAGTGGTGTGGGCAGTGGTGTAGCGCTGTGGGAGTGGTGTGGGCAGTGGTTTAGCGCTTTGGGAGTGGTGTGGGCAGTGGTGTAGAACTGCGGGAGTGTTGTGGGCAATGGTGTAGCTCTGTGGGAGTAGTGTGGGCAGTGGTGTAGCGCTGTGGGAGTGGTGTGGGCAGTGGTGTAGTGCTGTGGGAGTGGTGTGGGCAGTGGTGTAGCGCTGTGGGAGTGGCGTGGGCAGTGGTGTAGCGCTGTGGGAGTGATGTGAGTTGTGGTGTAATGCTGTGGGAGTGGCGTGCGCAGTGGTGTCGTGATGTTGGTGTGGTGTGGGCAGTGGTGTAGTGCTGTGGGAGTGATGTGGACTGCGGTGTAGTGCTGTTGGATTGGTGTGGGCAGTGGTGTAGCGTTTTGGGAGTGGTTTGGGCAGTGGTGTAGTGCTTTGGGATTGGTGTGGGCAGTGGTGTAGTGAAGCAGGGGTGATGTGGGCAGTGGTGTAGCGCTGTGGGAGTGGTGTGGGTAGTGGTCTAGCGATGTGGGAGTGGTGTGGGCAGTGGTGTAGCGCTGTAGGAGTGGTGTGGACAGTGGTGTAATTCTGTGGGAGCGGTGTGGGCAGTGGTGTAGTTCTGTGGGAGTGGTGTGAGCAGTGGTGTGGTTCTGTGGGAGTGGTGTGGACATTGGTTTCTTTCTGTGGGAGTGGTGTGGGCAGTGGAGTAGTTCTGTGGGAGTGGTGTGCACATTGGGGTAATGCTGTTGGAGTGGTGTGGGCAGTGGTGTAGCGGTGTGGGAGTGTTGTGTGTTGTGGTGTAGCGCTGTGGGAGTGGTGTGGGTTGTAGTGTAGTGCTGTGCGAGTGGTGTGGGCAGTGGTTTAGCGCTTTGGGAGTGGTGTGGGCAGTGGTGTAGCGCTGTGGGAGTGGCGTGGGCAGTGGTGTAGCGCTGTGTGAGTGGTGTGGGCAGTGGTGTAGCGCTGTGTGAGTGGTGTGGGAAGTGTTGTAGAGCTGTGGGAGTGGTGTGGGAAGTGGTGTAGCGCTGTGTGAGTGGTGTGGGAAGTGGTGTAGCGCTGTGTGAGTGGTGTGGGAAGTGGTGTAGCGCTGTGTGAGTGGTGTGGGCAGTGGTGTAGCGCTGTGTGAGTGGTGTGGGCAGTGGTGTAGCGCTGTGGGAGTGGTGTAGGCAGTGGTGTAGCGCTGTGGGAGTGCCGTGGGCAGTGGTGTAATGCTGTGGGAGTGGGGTGGGCAGTGGTGCAGCGCTGTGGGAGTGGTGTGGGGAGTTTGTAGTGCTGTTGGAGTTGCGTGTGCAGTGGTGTAGCGCTGTGGGTGTGGTGTGGGCAGTGGTGTAGCGCTGTGGGAGTGTTGTGTGTTGTGGTGTAGCGCTGTGGGAGTGGTGTGGGCAGTGGTGTAGCGCTGTGGGAGTGGTGTGGGCAGTGGTGTAGCGCTGTGGGATTGGTGTTGGCAGTGGTGTAGCGCTGTGGGAGTTGTGTGGGCAGTGGTGTAACGCTGTGGGAGTGGTGTGGGTAGTGGTGTAACGCTGTGGGAGTGGTGTGGGCAGTGGTGAAGCACTGTGGGAGTCGTGTGGGCAAGATGTAGCATTGTGGAGTGGTGTGGGCAGTGGTGTAGCGCTGTGGGAGTGGTGTGGATTGTACTGTAGTGCTGTGCGTGTGGTGTGGGCAGTGGTTTAGCGCTTTGGGAGTGGTGTGGGCAGTGGTGTAGCGCTGTGGGAGTGGTGTGGGCAGTGGTGTAGAACTGCGGGAGTGTTGTGGGCAATGGTGTAGCTCTGTGGGAATAGTGTGGGCAGTGGTGTAGCGCTGTGGGAGTGTTGTGGGCAGTGGTGTAGTGCTGTGGGAGTGGTGTGGGCAGTGCTGTAGCGCTGTGGGAGTGGTGTGGGCAGTGGTATAGCGCTGTGGGATTGGTGTGGGCAGAGGTGTAGCGCTGTGGGGGTGGTGTGGGCAGTGGTGTAGTGCTGTGGGAGTGATGGGGGTTGTGGTGTAACGCTGTGGGAGTGGCTTGCGCAGTGGTGTCGTGATGTTGGAGTGGTGTGGGCATTCTTGTAGTGCTATGGGAGTGGCGTGTGCAGTGGTGTAGCGCTGCTTGAGTAGTGTGGGCATTGGTGTAGCGCTATGGGAGTGATGTGGGTTGCAGTGTATCACTACGGGAGTGGTTTGGGTTGTGGTGTAACGCTGTGGGAGTGGTGTGGTCTGCGGTGTAGCGCTTTGGGAGTGGTGTGGACAGTGGTGTAGCGCTGTGGGAGTGGTGTGGGCAGTGTTGTAGCGCTGTGGGAGTGGTGTGTGCAGTGGTGTAGGCAGTGGTGTAGCGCTGTGCTGTTGGTGTGGGCAGTGTTGTAGTGCTGTGGGATTGGTGTGGGCAGTGGTGTAGTGCTGTGGGAGTGGTGTGGGCAGTGGTGTGGTTCTGTGGGAGTGCTGAGGGCAGTGGTGTAGCGCTGTGGGAGTGGTGTGGACAGTGGTGTAACACTGTTGGATTGGTGTGGGCTGTGGTGTAGCGCTGTGGGAGTGGTGTGGTCAGTGGTGTAGTGCTGTGGGATTGATGTGGGCAGTGGTGCAATTCTGTGGGAGTGGTGTGGGCAGTGGTGTAGCGCTGTGGGAGTGGTGTGGGCAGTGGTGTAGCGCTGTGGGAGTGGTTTGTACCGTGGTATAGTGTTGTGGGAGTGGTGTGGGCAGTGGTGTAGTGCAGGTGGAGTGGTGTGGGCAGTGGTTTAGCGCTGTGGGAGTGCCGTGGGCAGTGGTGTAATGCTGTGGGAGTGGCGTGGGCAGTGGTGTAGCGCTGTGGGAGTGTTGTGGGCAGTGGTGTACTGCTGTGGGAGTGGTGTGGGTTGTGGTGTAGCGCTGTGGGAGTGGTGTGGGCAGTGGTGTAGCGCTGTGGGAGTGGTGTGGACATTGGTGTAGTGCAGTGGGATTGGTGTGGGCAGTGTTGTAGAGCTGTGGGAGTAGTATGGGCAGTGGTGCAGTGCTGTGGGAGTGGTGTGGTCATTGGTGTAGCGCTGTGGGACTGGTGTGGGCAGTGGTGTAGCGCTGTGGGAGTGGTGTGGGCACTGGCGTAACACTGCGGGAGTGGTGTGGGCAGTGGTGTAGCGCAGTGAGTCTTGTGTGGGAAGTGGTGTAGCGCTGTGGGAGTGGTGTGGGCAGTGGTGTAGCGCTGCTGGAGTAGTGTGGGCTTTGGTGTAGCACTGCGGGAATAGCATGGGCAGTGGTGTAGCGCTGCTGGAGTGGTGTGGTCAGTGGTCTAGCGCTCTAGGAGTGGTGTGGGCTTTGGTTTAATGCTGCGGGAGTGGAGTGGGCAGTGGTGTAGCGCTGTGGGGTTGCTGTGGGTAATGGTGTAATACTGCGGGAGTGTTGTGGGCAGTGGTGTAGCGCTGTGGGACTGGTGTGGGCAGTGGTGTAATACTGCTGGAGTGTTGTGGGCAGTGGTGTAGCGCTGTTGGTGTGGTGTGGGCAGTGGTGTAGTGCTGTAGGAGTGGTGTGGGTAGTGGTGTAGCACTGTGGGAGTGGAGTGGCCGTGGTCTAGCGCTGTGGGGGAGGTGTAGGTAATGGTGTAGTTCTGTGGGAATGGTTTGGGCAGCGGTCTTGCGCTGTGGGGGTGGTGTGGGTAATGGTGTAATACCGCGGGAGTGTTGTGGGCAGTCGTGTAGCGCTGTGGGAGTGGTGTGGGCAGTGGTGTAGTGCTGTAGGAGTGGTGTGAGCAGTGCTGTAATGCTGTGAGAGTGGTGTGGGCAGTGCTGTAGCGCTGTGGGAGAGTTGTGGGCAGTGGTGTCGCGCAGCGGGAGTGGTGTTGGCAGTGGTGTAGCGCTGTGGGAGTGGTGTGGTCAGTGGTGTAGCGCTGTGGGAGTGCTGTGGGCCTTGGTGTAGTGCTGTGGGATTGATGTGCCTTGTGGTGTAACGCTATGGGAGTGGTGTGGGCATTAGTGTAGCGCTGTGGGAGTGGTGTGGCTTGTGGTGTAGTGCTGTGTGACTGGTGTGGGTAATGGTGTAATACTGCGGTAGTGTTTTGGGCAGTGGTGTAGCGCTGTGGGAGTGGTGTGGGCAGTGGTGTAATACTGCGGGAGTGTTGTGGGCAGTGGTGTAGCGCTGTGGGTGTGGTGTGGGCAGTGGTGTATTACTGCGGGAGTGTTGTGAGCAGTGGTGTAGCACTGTGGGAGTGGTGTTGGTTGTGGTGTAGTGCTGTAGGAATGGTGTGGACAGTGGTGTAGCACTGTGGGAGCGTTGTGGGCAGTGGTGTAGCGCTGTGGGAGTTGTGTGGGTAGTGGTGTAGCGCTGTGGGATTGGTGTGGGCAGTGGTGTAGCGCTGTGGGAGTGGTGAGGGCAGTGGTGTAGCGCTGCGGGAGTGGTGTGGGCAGTGGTGTAACGCTGTGGGAGTGGTGTGGGTAGTGGTTTAGTGCTGTGGGAGTGGAGTGGACAGTGGTCTAGCGCTGTGGGGGAGGTGTAGGTAATGGTGTAGTTCTGTGGGATTGGTGTGGGCAGCGGTCTTACGCTGTGGGGGTGGTGTGGGCAATGGTGTAATACTGCGGGAGTGTTTTGTACAGTGGTGTAGCGCTGTGGGAGTGGTGTGGGCAGTCGTGTAATACTGCGGGAGTGTTGTGGGCAGTGGTGTAGCGCTGTTGGTGTGGTGTGGGCAGTGGTGTAATACTGCGGGAGTGTTGTGGGAAGTGGTGTAGCGCTGTGGGAGTGGTGTGGGTAGTGGTGTAGTGCTGTAGGAGTGGTGTGAGCAGTGGTGTAATGCTGGGGGAGTGGTGTGGACACTGGTTTTGTGCTGTGGGAGTGGTGTAGGCAGTGGTCTATCGCTGTGGGATTGGTGTGGGCAGTGGTGTAGCGCAGTGGGAGTGGTGTGGGCAGTGGTGTAGCGCTGTGAGAGTGGTGTGGGCAGTGGTGTAGCGCTGTGGGAGTGGTATGGGCAGTGGTGTAGCGCTATGGGAGTGGTGTGGGCATTAGTGTAGCGCTGTGGGAGTGGTGTGGCTTGTGGTGTAGTGCGGTGGGACTGGTGTGGGTAATGGTATAATACTGCGGGAGTGTTTAGGGCAGTGGTGTAGCGCTGTGGGTGTGGGGTGGGCATTTTGTTTTTCAATATTGAGTTTGTTGTTGAAGTTGTTGGTGTTTTTCAATGTTGAGGTTGTTGTTGAATTTGTTTTTGATTTTCAATATTGAGTTTGTTGCTGAATTTGTTGGTGTTATCAATTTTTTTTTGAACTTTTTTGAATATTTCAATGTTGAGGTTGTTGTTGAATTTGTTGGTGTTATCAATTTTTTTTTAAACTTTTTCTCTTCTTTTAAAAGTTGAGGTTGTTGTTGAATTTTTTGGTGATTTTAATTGTTGAGGTTGTTGAATTTGTTGGATATTTTCAATGTTGAGTTTGCTGCTGAATTTGTTGGTGTTATCAATTTTTTTTTGAACTTTTTTGAATATTTCAATGTTGAGGTTGTTGTTGAATTTGTTGGTGTTATCATTTTTTTTTTGAACTTTTTCTCTTCTTTTAAAAGTTGAGGTTGTTGTTGATTTTTTTGGTGATTTTCATTGTTGAGGTTGTTGAATTTGTTGGTGATTTTCAATGTTGAGGTTGTTGTTGAATTTGTTGGTGTTTTTCATTGTTGAGGATGTTATTGAATTTGTTGTTGTTATCCACGTTTTTTGTTGAACTTGTTTGTATTTTTAAAAGTTAAGGTTGTTGTTGAATTTATTGGTGTTTTTCAATGTTAAGGTTGTTCAATTTGTTGGTGATTTTAAATAATGAGGTTGTTGTTGAATTTGTTGGTTTTATCAATTTTATTTTTTGAACTTCATTGTATTTTTGAAAGTTGAGCTTATTTTTGAACTGTTTTGTTGATGCTGTTGGTGAATTTGTTGGTGATTTTTAATGTTGAGGTTGTTGTTGAATTGGTTGGTGATTTTCAATGTTGAGATTGTTGAATTTGTTGGTGATTTTCAATGTTGAGATTGTTGTTGAATTTTTTGCTGATTTTCAATGTTGTGGTCGTTCTTGAATTTGTTGGTGTTATCAATGTTATTTTTTGAACTTCTTTGTATTTTTCAATGTTGAGGTTGTTGCTGAATTTGTTGTTGTTACCAATATTTTTTTTGAACTTTTTCACTTCTTTTAAATGTTGAGGTTGTTGTTGAATTTGTTGGTGCTTTTCAATGTTGAGGTTGTTGTTGAATTTGTTGGTGTTTTTCAATATTGAGGTTGTTGTTGAATTTGTTGGTATTTTTCAATGTTGAAGTTGTTGAATTTGTTAGTGATTTTCAATATTGAGGTTGTTGTTGAATTTCATGGTGATATCAATGTTTATTTTTGAAATTCTTAGCATTTTTGAAAGATGAGATTGTCGTTGAATTTGTTGGTGTTTTTCAATGTTGAGATTGTTGTTGAATTTGTTCCTGATTTTCAATGTTGAGGTTGTTGTTGAATTTGTTGGTGATTTTCAATATTGAGGTTGTTGTTGAATTTGTTGTTGATTTTCAATATTGAGGATGTTGTTGAATTTGTTGGTGTTATCAATGTTATTTTTTGAACTTTTTTGAATATTTCAATGTTGAGGTTGTTGTTGAATTTGTTGGTGTTATCAATTTTTTTTTAAACTTTTTCTCTTCTTTTAAAAGTTGAGGTTGTTGTTGAATTTTTTGGTGATTTTCATTGTTGAGGTTGTTGAATTTGTTGGATATTTTCAATGTTGAGTTTGTTGCTGAATTTGTTGGTGTTATCAATTTTTTTTTGAACTTTTTTGAATATTTCAATGTTGAGGTTGTTGTTGAATTTGTTGGTGTTATCAATTTTTTTTTGAACTTTTTCTCTTCTTTTAAAAGTTGAGGTTGTTGTTGATTTTTTTGGTGATTTTCATTGTTGAGGTTGTTGAATTTGTTGGTGATTTTCAATGTTGAGGTTGTTGTTGAATTTGTTGGTGTTTTTCATTGTTGAGGATGTTATTGAATTTGTTGTTGTTATCCACGTTTTTTGTTGAACTTGTTTGTATTTTTAAAAGTTAAGGTTGTTGTTGAATTTATTGGTGTTTTTCAATGTTAAGGTTGTTCAATTTGTTGGTGATTTTAAATAATGAGGTTGTTGTTGAATTTGTTGGTTTTATCATTTTTATTTTTTGAACTTCATTGTATTTTTGAAAGTTGAGCTTATTTTTGAACTGTTTTGTTGATGCTGTTGTTGAATTTGTTGTTGATTTTCAATATTGAGGTTGTTGTTGAATTTGTTGGTGTTATCAATGTTATTTTTTGAACTTTTTTGAATATTTCAATGTTGAGGTTGTTGTTGAATTTGTTGGTGTTATCAATTTATTTTTAAACTTTTTCTCTTCTTTTAAAAGTTGAGGTTGTTGTTGAATTTTTTGGTGATTTTCATTGTTGAGGTTGTTGAATTTGTTGGATATTTTCAATGTTGAGGTTGTTGTTGAATTTGTTGGTGTTATCCACGTTTTTTGTTGAACTTGTTTATATTTTTAAAAGTTAAGGATGTTGTTGAATTTGTTGGTGTTTTTCAATGTTGAGGTTGTTGTTGAATTTTTTGGTGCTATCAATGTTATTTTTTGAACTTTTTTGTATTTGTCAATGTTGAGGTTGCTGTTGAATTTGATGGTGTTATCCACGTTTTTTGTTGAACTTGTTTGTATTTTTAAAAGTTAAGGTTGTTGTTGAATTTATTGGTGTTTTTCAATGTTGAGGTTGTTCAATTTGTTGGCGTTTTTCAATGTTGAGGTTGGTGTTGAATTTGTTGGTATTTTTCAATGTTGAGGTTGTGTTGAATTTGTTGCTGTTTTTCAATGTTGAAGTTGTTGTTGAAATTGTTTGTGTCTTTCAATATTGAGGTTGTTGTTGAATTTGTTGGTGTTTTTCAATGTTGAGGTTGTTGTTGAATTTGTTGTTGATTTTCAATATTGAGGTTGTTGTTTAATTTGTTGGTGTTAACAATGTTATTTTTTGATTTTTTTTGTATTTTTCAATGTTGAGGTTGTTGAATTTGTTGGTGATTTTCAATATTGAGGTTGTTGTAGAATTTCATGGTGTTTTTCATTGTTGAGGTTGTTGTTGAATTTGTTGCTGTTTTTCAATGTTGACGTCTTAGCTGAATTTGTTGGTGATTTTCAAAATTGTTGAGGTTGTTGGTGAATTTGTTGGTGATTTTCAAAATTGATGTTGTTGAATTTGTTGGTGAATTTCAATGTTGAGGTTGTTGTTGAATTTGTTGGTGTTTTTCAATATCGAGTTTGTTGTTGAATTTGATGGTGTTATCAATGTTATTTTTTGAACATATTTGTATTTTTCAATGTTTATGTTGCTTTCGAATTTCTTGGTGATTTTCAATATTGAGGTTGTTGTTGAATTTCATGGTGATATCAATGTTTATTTTTGAACTTCATAGTATTTTTGAAAGATGAGATTGTTGTTGAATTTGTTGGTGTTTTTCAATGTTGAGATTGTTGTTGAATTTGTTCATGATTTTCAATGTTGAGGTCGTTGTTGAATTTGTTGGTGTTTTTCAATGTTGAGGTTGTTGTTGAATTTGTTGGCGTTTTTCAATGTTGAGAATCTTGTTCAATTTGTTGCTGATTTTCAATGTTGAGGTTGTTGTTGAAATTGTTTGTGTCTTTCAATATTGAGGTTGTTGTTTAATTTGTTCGTGTTTTTCAATGTTGAGGTTGTTGTTGAATTTGTTGTTGATTTTCAATATTGAGGTTGTTGTTGAATTTGTTGGTGTTAACAATGTTATTTTTTTGATTTTTTTTGTATTTTTCAATGTTGAGGTTGTTGAATTTGTTGGTGATTTTCAATATTGAGAATGTTGTTGAATTTCATGGTGTTTTTCATTGTTGAGGTTGTTGTTGAATTTGTTGCTGTTTTTCAATGTTGACGTCTTAGCTGAATTTGTTGGTGATTTTCAAAATTGTTGAGGTTGTTGGTGAATTTGTTGGTGATTTTCAAAAATGATGTTGTTGAATTTGTTGGTGAATTTCAATGTTGAGGTTGTTGTTGAATTTGTTGGTGTTTTTTAATATCGAGTTTGTTGTTGAATTTGATGGTGTTATCAATGTTATTTTTTGAACTTATTTGTATTTTTCAATGTTTATGTTGTTGTTGAATTTGTTGGTGTTTTTCAATGTTGAGTTGTTGTTGAATTTGTTGGTATTTTTTAATGTTACGGTTCTTGTTGAATTTTTTGGTGTTTTTCATTGTTGAGGTTGTTGGTTTTTTTCAAGGTTGAGGTTGTTGTTGAATTTGTTGGTGTTTTTCAATGTTGAGCTTGTTCAAATTGTTGGCGATTTTCAACATTAAGGTTGTTGTTGAATTTGTTGGTTTTATCAATGTTCTTTATTGAACTTTTATGTACTTTTAAATGTTGATGTTGTTGGTGAATTTGTTGGAGTTTTTCAATGTTGAGGTTGATGTTGAATTTGTTGGTGTTTTTCAATGTTGAGGTTGTTGTTGAATTTTTTGGTGATTTTCATTTTTGAGGTTGTTGTTGAATTTGTTGGCGTTTTTCAATGTTGAGGTTGTTGATGAATTTGTTGGAGATTTTCAATATTGAGGTTGTTGATGAATTTGTTGGAGTTTTTCAATGTAGAGGTTGTTGTTCAATTTGTTGTTGTTATCAATGTTTTTTTTGAACTTTTTCTCTTCTTTTAAGAGTTGAGGTTGTTGTTGAATTTGTTGGTATTTTTCAATGTTGAGGCTGTTGTTGAATTCGTTGGTGTTATCAATGTTATTTTTGAAATTAATTGTAGTTTTCAATGTTGAGTTGTTGTTGAATTTGTTGGTATTTTTTAATGTTACGGTTGTTGTTGAATTTTTTGGTGTTTTTCATTGCTGAGGTTGTTGGTTTTTTTCAATGTTGAGGTTGTTGTTGAATTTGTTGGTGTTTTTCAATGTTGAGGTTGTTCAAATTGTTGGTGATTTTCAACAATAAGGTTGTTGTTGAATTTGTTGGTTTTATCAATGTTCTTTTTTGAACTGTTTTGTTGATGCTGTTGTTGAATTTGTTGGTGTTTTTCAATGTTGAGGTTGTTGTTGAATTTGTTGGTGATTTTCAATATTGAGGTTGTTGTTGAATTTTTTGGTGTTTTTCAATGTTGACGTTGTTGTTGAATTGGATGGTGTTTTTCAATGTTGAGGCTGTTGTTGAATTTGATGGTGATTTTAAATATTGAGGTTGTTGTTGAATTTTTTGCTGATATCAATGTTATTCTTTGAACTTTTTTGTATTTTTCAATGTTGAGGTTGTTGTTGAATTGGTTGGTATTTTTCATTGTTGATGTTGTTGCTGAATTTGTTGCTGTTTTTCAATGTTGAGGTTGTTGAATTTGTTAGTGATTTTCAATATTGAGGTTGTTGTTGAATTTCTTCGTGTTATCAATCTTTTTTTTGAACTTTTTGTATTTTTGAAATTTGAGATTGTCGTTGAATTTGTTGGTGTTTTTCAATGTTGAGGTTGTTGTTGAATTTGTTGGTGTTACCAATGTTTTTTATGAACTTTTTCTCATCTTTTAATAGATGAGGCTGTTGCTGAATTTGTTGGTGATTTTCAATATTGAGGTTGTTGTTGAATTTGTTGGCGTTTTTCAATGTTGAGGTTGTTGTTGAATTTGTTGGTGATTTTCAATGTTGAGGTTGTTGTTGAATTTGTTGGTGTTTTCAATGATATATTTTGAACTTTTTTGTATTTTTCCTTGTTGAGGTTGTTGTTGAATTTGTTGGTGTATTTCATTTTTGAAGTTGCTATTGAATTTTTTGGTGTTATCAACGTTTTTGGTTAACTTGTTTGTATTTTTAAAAGTTAAGGTTCTCGTTGAATTTGTTGGTGTTTTTCAATGTTAATGTTGTTCAATTTGTTGGTGATTTTTAACATTGAGGTTGTTGTTGAATTTGTTGGCGTTTTTCAATGTTGAGATTCTTGTTGAATTTGTTGCTGATTTTCAATGTTGAGGTTGTTGTTGAACTTGTTGGTGTCTTTCAATATTGAGGCTGTTGTGGAATTTGTTGGTCATTTTCAATATTGAGGTTGTTGTTGAATTTGTTGGTGTTAACAATGTTGTTTTTTGAGCTTTTTTGTATTTTTCAATGTTGAGGTTGTTGTAGAATTTGTTGGTATTTTTCAATGTTGAGATTGTTGTTGAATTTGATGGTGTTTTTCATTGTGGAGAATGTTGTTGAATTTGTTGCTGTTTTTCAATGTTGAGATTGTTGTTGAATTTGTTGCTGTTTTTCAATGTTGAGGTTGTTGTTGAATTTGTTGGTCTTTTTAATTGTTGAGGTTGTTGTTGATTTTGTTGGTGTTTTTCAATGTTGAGGTTGTTGTTGAATTTCTTGGTGTTACCAATGTTTTTTTTGAACTTTTTCTCTTCTTTTAAAAGTTGAGGTTGTTGTTGAATTTGTTGGTGCTTTTCAATGTTGAGGTTGTTGTTGAATTTGTTGGTGATTTTCAATATTGAGGTTGTTGTTGAATTTGTTGGCATTTTTGAATGTTGAGGTTGTTGTTGAATTTGATGGTGATTTTCAATATTGATGTTGTTGAATCTGTTGGTGTTTTTCATTGTTGGGGTTGTTGTTGAATTTGTTGGTGATGTTCAATGTTGAGGTTGTTGAATTTGTTGGTGCTTTTCAATGTTGAGCTTGTTGTTGAATTTGTTGGTGTTATCAATGTTTTTTGTTGAACTTTTTTGTATTTTTAAAAGTTAAGGTTGTTGTTGAATTTGTTGGTGTTTTTCAATGTTGAGGTTGTTCAATTTGTTGGCGATTTTCAACATTGAGGTTGTTGTTGGATTTGTTGGTTTTATCAATGATCTTTTTTGAAATTTTTTGTACTTCTAAATGTTGAGGTTGTTGGTGAAATTGTTGGAGTTTTTCAATGTTGAGGTTGTTGTTGATTTTATTGGCATTTTTCAATGTTGAGGTTGTTGTTGAATTTGTTGGTGATTTTCAATGTTCTGGTTGTTGTTGAACTTGTTGGTGTCTTTCAATATTGAGGTTGTTGTTGAATTTGTTGGTGTTTTCCAATGTTGAGGATGTTGTTGAATTTGTTGGTATTTTTCAATGTTGAGGTTGTTGTTGAATTTGATGGTGTTTTTCAATGGTGAGGTTGTTGAATTTGTTGGTGATTTTCAATATTGAGGTTGTTGTTGAATTTGTTGGTGTTATCAATGTTAATCTTTGAACTTTCTTGTATTTCTGAAAGTTGAGTTTGTTGTTCAATTTGTTGGTGTTTTTTAATGTTGAGGATGTTGTTGAATTTGATGGTGTTTTTCAATGTTGAGGTTGTTGAATTTGTTGGTGCTTTTCAATGTTGAGGTTGTTGTTGAACTTGTTGGTGTATCAATGTTGAGGTTGTTGTTGAATTTGTTGGTGTCTTTCATTATTGAGGTTGTTGTTGAATTTGTTGGTGTTTTTCAATGTTGAGGTTGTTGTTGTATTTGTTGTTGATTTTTAATGTTGATGTTGTTGTTGAATTTGTTGGTGATTTTCACTATTGAAGTTGTTGAATTTGCTGGTGATTTTCAATGTTGAGGTTGTGGTTGAATTTGTTGGTGCTTTTCAATGTTGAGGTTGTTGTTGTATTTGTTGTTGATTTTCAGTATTGATTTTTTTATTGAATTTGTTGGTGTTATCAATGTTATTTATTGAAATTTTTTGTAGTTTTCAATGTTGAGTTTGATGTTGAATTTGGTAGTATTTTTCAATGTAACGGTTGTTCTTGAATTTCTTGGTGTTTTTCATTTTTAAGTTTGTTGTTGAATTTGTCTGTGTTTTTCATTGTTATGGTTGTTGTTGAATTTGTTGCTGATTTTCAATATTGAGGTTGTTGCTGAATTTGTTCGTTTTATCAATGTTCTTTTCTGAACTTTTTTTTTATTTTAAAAGTTGAGGTTGTTGTTGGATGTTTTGGTGTTTTTCAATTTTGAGGTGATTAAATTTGCTGGTGATTTTCAAAATTGATGTTGTTGTTGAATTTGTTGGCATTTTTGAATGTTGAGGTTGTTGTTGAATTTGATGGTGATTTTCAATATTGATGTTGTTGAATCTGTTGGTGTTTTTCATTGTTGAGGTTGTTGTTGAATTTGTTGGTGATGTTCCATGTTGAGGTTGTTGAATTTGTTGGTGCTTTTCAATGTTGAGCTTGTTGTTGAATTTGTTGGTGTTATCAATGTTTTTTGTTGAACTTTTTTGTATTTTTAAAAGTTAAGGTTGTTGTTGAATTTGTTGGTGTTTTTCAATGTTGAGGTTGTTCAATTTGTTGGCGATTTTCAACATTGAGGTTGTTGTTGGATTTGTTGGTTTTATCAATGTTCTTTTTTGAAATTTTTTGTACTTCTAAATGTTGAGGTTGTTGGTGAAATTGTTGGAGTTTTTCAATGTTGAGGTTGTTGTTGATTTTATTGGCATTTTTCAATGTTGAGGTTGTTGTTGAATTTGTTGGTGATTTTCAATGTTCTGGTTGTTGTTGAACTTGTTGGTGTCTTTCAATATTGAGGTTGTTGTTGAATTTGTTGGTGTTTTCCAATGTTGAGGATGTTGTTGAATTTGTTGGTATTTTTCAATGTTGAGGTTGTTGTTGAATTTGATGGTGTTTTTCAATGGTGAGGTTGTTGAATTTGTTGGTGATTTTCAATATTGAGGTTGTTGTTGAATTTGTTGGTGTTATCAATGTTAATCTTTGAACTTTCTTGTATTTCTGAAAGTTGAGTTTGTTGTTCAATTTGTTGGTGTTTTTTAATGTTGAGGTTGTTGTTGAATTTGATGGTGTTTTTCAATGTTGAGGTTGTTGAATTTGTTGGTGCTTTTCAATGTTGAGGTTGTTGTTGAACTTGTTGGTGTATCAATGTTGAGGTTGTTGTTGAATTTGTTGGTGTCTTTCATTATTGAGGTTGTTGTTGAATTTGTTGGTGTTTTTCAATGTTGAGGTTGTTGTTGTATTTGTTGTTGATTTTTAATGTTGATGTTGTTGTTGAATTTGTTGGTGATTTTCACTATTGAAGTTGTTGAATTTGCTGGTGATTTTCAATGTTGAGGTTGTGGTTGAATTTGTTGGTGCTTTTCAATGTTGAGGTTGTTGTTGTATTTGTTGTTGATTTTCAGTATTGATTTTTTTATTGAATTTGTTGGTGTTATCAATGTTATTTATTGAAAATTTTTGTAGTTTTCAATGTTGAGTTTGATGTTGAATTTGGTAGTATTTTTCAATGTAACGGTTGTTCTTGAATTTCTTGGTGTTTTTCATTTTTAAGTTTGTTGTTGAATTTGTCTGTGTTTTTCATTGTTATGGTTGTTGTTGAATTTGTTGCTGATTTTCAATATTGAGGTTGTTGCTGAATTTGTTCGTTTTATCAATGTTCTTTTTTGAACTTTTTTTTTATTTTAAAAGTTGAGGTTGTTGTTGGATGTTTTGGTGTTTTTCAATTTTGAGGTGATTTAATTTGCTGGTGATTTTCAAAATTGATGTTGTTGTTGAATTTGTTGGCGTTTTTCAATGTTGAGATTGTTGTTGAATTTGTTGCTGATTTTCAATATTGAGGTTGTTGCTGAATTTGTTCGTTTTATCAATGTTCTTTTTTGAACTTTTTTTTTATTTTAAAAGTTGAGGTTGTTGTTGGATGTTTTGGTGTTTTTCAATTTTGAGGTGATTTAATTTGCTGGTGATTTTCAAAATTGATGTTGTTGTTGAATTTGTTGGCGTTTTTCAATGTTGAGATTGTTGTTGAATTTGTTGCTGATTTTCAATGTTGAGTTCGTTGTTGAACATGTTGGTGTCTACCAATATTGAGGTTTTTGTTGAATTTGTTGGTGTTTTTCAATGTTGAGGTTGTTGTTGAATTTGTAGGTGTTTTTGATTGTTGAGGTTGTTGTTGAATTTGTTGCTGTTTTTCAATGTTGAGGTTGTTGTTGAAATTGTAGGTGTTTTTGATTGTTGAGGTTGTTTTTGAATTTGTTGCTGTTTTTCAATGATGAGGTTGTTGTTGAATTTGTAGGTGTTTTTGATTGTTGAGGTTGTTGTTGAATTTTTTGCTGATTTTCAATGTTGAGGTTGTTGTTGAACTTGTTGGTGTCTTTCAATATTGAGATTGTTGTTGAATTTGTTGGTGTTATCAATGTTAATCTTTGAACTTTTTTGTATTTCTGAAAGTTGAGTTTGTTGTTGAATTTGTTGATGTTTTTTAATGTTGAGGTTGTTGTTGAATCTGTTGGTGTTTTTCATTGTTGAAGTTGTTGTTGAATATGTTGGTGATGTTCAATGTTGAGGTTGTTGAATTTGTTGGTGCTTTTCAATGTTGAGGTTGTTGTTGAACTTGTTGGTGTCTTTCAATATTGAGGTTGTTGTTGAATTTATTGGTATTTTTCAATGTTGAGGTTGTTGGTGAATTTGTTGGTGTTATCAATGTTGAGGTTGTTGTTGAAATTGTTTATGATTTTCAGTATAAAGTTTGTTGCTGAATTTGTTGGTGATATCAATGTTATTTGTTGAACTTTTATCTATTTTTCAATGTTGAGGTTGTTGTTGAATTTGTTAGTGTTTTTCATTGTTGTGGTTGTTGTTGAATTTGTTGGTGATTATCAATTTTGAGGATCTTGAATTTGTTGGTGTCTTTCAATATTAAGGTTGTTTTTGAATTTGTTGGTGCTTTTCAATGTTGAGTTTTTTGTTGAATTTGTTGGTGTTAACAATGTTATTTTTTGAAATTTTTTGTAGTTTTCAACGTTGTGCTTGTTGTTGAATTTGTTGGTATTTTTCAATGTAGCGGTTGTTGTTGAATTTATTGGTGTTTTTCATTGTCGAGGTTGTTGTTGAATTTGTTGGTGTTTTTCAATGTTGAGGTTGTTGTTGTATTTGTTGTTGATTTTCAATGTTGAGCTTGATGTTGAATTTGGTAGTATTTTTCAATGTAATGGTTGTTGTTGAATTTCTTGGTGTTTTTCATTTTTAAGTTTGTTGTTGAATTTGTCTGTGTTTTTCATTAAGGTTGTTGTTGAATTTGTTGCTGATTTTCAATATTGAGGTTGTTGCTGAATTTGTTGGTTTTATCAATGTTCTTATTTGAACTTTTTTTTAATTTTAAAAGTTGTGGTTGTTGTTGAATGTTTTGGTGTTTTTCAATTTTGAGGTGATTTAATTTGCTGGTGATTTTCAAAATTGAGGTTGTTGTTGAATTTGTTGGCGTTTTTCAATGTTGAGATTGTTGTTGAATTTGTTGCTGATTTTCAATGTTGAGGTTGTTGTTGAATTTGTTGGTGCCTTTCAACATTCAGGTTGTTGTTGAATTTGTTGGTTTTATCACTATTTTTTTTTGAACTTTTTTGTAGTTTTAAATGTTGATGTTGCTGAATTTGTTGGAGTTTTTCAATATTGAGGTTGTTGTTGAATATCTTGGTGTTATGAATGTTTATTTTTGAAATTTTTTGTATTTTTGAAAGTTAAGATTGTTGTTGAATTTGTTGGTGTTTTTCAATGTTGAGGTTGTTGTTGAATTTGTTGGTGATATTCAAGGTTGAGGTTGTTGAACTTGTTGGTGATTTTCAATGTTGAGGTTGTTGTTGAACTTGTTGGTGTTTTTCAATGTTGAGCTTGTTGTTAAATTTGTTGTTGATTTTCAATATTGTGGTTCATGTTGAATTTTTGTTGTTCTTCAATGCTGAGGTTGTTGTTTAATTTGTAGGTTTTTTTCAATGTTGAGGTTGTTGTTGAATTTGTTGGTGATTTTCAATGTTGAGGTTGTTTTTAAATTTGTTGTTGATTTTCAATATTGTGGTTCATGTTGAATTTTTGGTGTTCTTCAATGCTGAGGTTGTTGTTGAATTTGTTGGTGATATTCAATATTGAAGTTGTTGAATTTGTTGGTCATTTTAAATGTTCAGGTTGTTGTTGAATTTGTTGGTGTATTTCATTTTGTTCTTTTTGAATTTTTTTGTACTTTTAGATGTTGATGTTGTTGGTGAATTTGTTGGAGTTTTTCAATGTTGAGGTTGTTGTTGAATTTGTTGGTGATTTTCAATATTGAGGTTGTTGTTCAATTTGTTGGCGTTTTTCAATGTTGAGATTCTTGTTGAATTTGTTGGTACCTTTCAACATTGAGGTTGTTGTTGAATTTGTTGGTTTTATCACTGTTTTTTTTTTGAACTTTGTTGTATTATTCAAAGTTGAGGTTGTTGTTGAATTTGTAGGTGTTATCAATGTTATTTTTTGAACTTTTTTGTATTTTTCAATGTTGATGTTATTGTTGAATTTGTTGGTGATTTTTAATATTGAGGTTGTTGTTGAATTTGTTGGCGTTTTTCAATGTTGCTGTTGTTGTTGAATTTGTTGGTGATTTTCAATATTGATGTTGTTGAATCTGTTGCTGATTTTAAATATTGAGTTTGTTGTTGAATTTCTTGGTCTTATCAATGTTTTTTTGAACTTTTTCTCTTCTTTTAAAAGTTGAGGTTATTGTTGAATTTGTTGGTATTTTTCAATGTTGCGGTTGTTGAATTTATTGGCATTTTTCATTGTTCAGGTTGTTGTTGAATTTGTTGGTGTTATCAATGTTTATTTTAAACTTTTTCTCTTCTTTTAAAAGTTGAGGTTGTTGTTGAATATGTTGGTGCTTTTCAATGTTGAGGATGTTGTTGAATTTGTTGGCGTTTTTCATTATTGAGGTTGTTGTTGAATTTGTTGGTGATTTTAATATTGAGGTTTTTGTTGAATTTGTTGGTGTTTATCAATGTTGCGGTTGTTGTTGAATTCGTTGGTGTCTTTCAGTATTGAAGTTGTTGTTGAATTTGTTGCTGTTTTTCAATATTGAGTTTGTTGTTGAATTTGTTGGTGTTATCATTGTTTTTTTTGAACTTTTTCTCTTCTTTTAAAAGTTGAGGTTATTGTTGAATTTGTTGGTGTTTTTCAATGTTGAGCCTGTTGATGAATTTGTTGGTGCTATTCAATGTTAAGGTTTTTGTTGTATTTGTTGTTGATTTTCAATATTGAGTTTAATGTTGAATTTGTTGCTGTTATCAATGTTATTTTTTGAAATTTTTTGTAGTTTTCAATGTTGAGCTTGTTGTTGAATTTGTTGGTATTTTTCAATGTTGCGTTTGTTGTTGAATTTTTTGGTGTATTTCATTTTTGAGGTTGTTGTTGAATTTGTTGGTGTTATCAATGTCCTTTTTTGAACTTTTTTGTACTTTTAAATGTTGATTTATTGGTGAATTTGTTGGAGTTTTTCAATGTTGAGGTTGTTGAAGAATTTGTTGGCTTCTTTCAATATTGAGGTTGTTGTTGAATTTGTTGGTGATTTTTAATGTTGAGGTTGTTGTTGAATTTGTTGGTGTTTTATCAATGTTGAGGTTTTTGTTGAATTTGTTGGTGTTTTTCAGTGTTGAGGTTGTTGTTGAATTAATTGTTGATTTTCAATATTGAGTTTGTTGTTGAATTTGTTGGGGTTATCAAAATTATTTTTTGAACTTTCATGTAGTTTCAAATGTTGAGATTGTTGTTGAATTTTTGGTGTTATCAATGTATTTTTTGAACTTTTTCTCTTTTAAAACCAAAGGCTGTTCTTGAATTTCTTGGTATTTTTCAATGTTGCGGTTCTTGATTAATTTTTTGGTGTTTATCATTGTTGAGGTTGTTAATGTTGTTGGTGTTTTTCAATGTTGAGATTGTTGTTCTATTTGTTGGTGTTTTTCATTGTTGAGATTGTTGTTGAATTTTTTGGTCTTATCAATGTTTTTTGTTGAACTGCTTTGTATTTTTAAAAGTTAAGGTTGTTGTTTAATTTGTTGGTGTTTTTCAATGTTGAGGTTGTTCAATTTCTTGGTGATTTTCAACATTGAGTTGTTGTTAAATTTGTTGGTTTTATCAATGTTCTTTTTTGAACTTTTTTGTCCTTTTAAATGTTAAGGATGTTGGTGAATTTGTTGGAGTTTTTCAATGTTTAGGTTGTTGTTGAATTTGTTGGAGATTTTCAATATTGAGGTTGTTGTTGAATTTGTTGGCATTTTTCAATGTTGAGATTCTTGTTGAATTTGTTGCTGATTTTAAATGTTGAGGTTGTTGTTGAACTTGTTGGTGTCTTTCAATATTGTAGTTGTTGTTGAATTTGTTGTTGTTATCAATGTTATTTTTTGATCTTATTGTATTTTTCAATGTTCAGGTTGTTGTTGAAATTGATGGTGTTTTTCATTTTTGAGGTTGTTGAAGAATTTGTTGCTGTTTTTCAATGTTGAGGTTGTTGAATTTGTTGGTGATTTTCAATCTTGAGGTTGTTGTTGATTTGTTGGTGTTATCAAAGTTAATTTTTGATCTTATTTGTATTTTTGAAAGTTGAGATTGTTGTTGAATTTGTTGGTGTTTTTAAATGTTGTGGTTGTTTTTGAATTTGTTGATGTTTTTGATTGTTGAGGTTGTTGTTGAATTTGTTGGTGATCTTCAATGTTGAGGTTGTTGAATATGTTGGTGTTTTTCAATGTTGAGGTTGTTGTTGAACTTGTTGGTGTCATTCAATATTGAGGTTGTTGTTGAATTTGTTCGTATTTTTCAATGTTGAGGTTGTTGGTGAATTTGTTGGTGTAATCAATGTTGAGGTTGCTGTTGAATTTGTATATGATTTTCAGTATAAGGTTTGTTGCTGAATTTGTTGGTGATATCAATGTTATTTGTTGAACTTTTATGTATTTTTCAATGTTGAGGTTGCTGTTGAATTTGTTGGTGTTATCAATGATATTTTTTGAACTTTTTTATTTTTCAGTGTTGCGGTTGTTGTTGAACTTGTTGGTGTTTTTCAATGTTGAGGTTGTTCAATTTCTTGGTGATTTTCAACATTGAGGTTGTTGTTGAATTTGTTGGTTTTATCAATGTTCTTTTTTGAACTTTTTTGTCCTTTTAAATGTTAAGGATGTTGGTGAATTTGTTGGAGTTTTTCAAAGTTTATGTTGTTGTTGAATTTGTTGGAGATTTTAAATATTGAGGTTGTTGTTGAAATTGTTGGTGTTTTTCAATGTTGAGATTCTTGTTGAATTTGTTGCTGATTTTAAATGTTGATGTTGTTATTGAACTTGTTGGTGTCTTTCAATATTGAGGTTTTTGTTGAATTTGTTGCTGTTTTTCAATGTTGAGGTTGTTGAATTTGTTGGTGATTTTCAATATTGAGGTTGTTGTTGATTTGTTGGTGTTATCACAGTGAATTTTTGATCTTATTTGTATTTTTGAAAGTTGAGATTGCTGTTGAATTTGTTGGTGTTTTTAAATGTTGTGGTTGTTTTTGAATTTGTTGGTGTTTTTCATTGTTGAGGTTGTTGTTGAATTTGTTGGTGATCTTCAATGTTGAGGTTGTTGTATTTGTTGGTGTTTTTCAATGTTGAGGTTGTTGTTGAACTTGTTGGTGTCATTCAATATTGAGGTTGTTGTTGAACTTATTTGTATTTTTCAATGTTGAGGTTGTTGTTGAATTTGTTGCTGTTTTTCAATGTTGAGGTTGTTGAACTTGTTGGTGTATTTCAATATTGAGATTGTTGTTGAATTTGTTGGTGTTTTTCAATGTTGAGGCTGTTGTTGAATTTGTTGGTGTTATCAATGTTATTTTTTGAACTTTTTTGTATTTTTCAATGTTGTGGTTGTTGTTGAATTTTTTGGTGTTTTTCAATGTTGAGGTTGTTAAGTTTGTTGATGATTTTCAATGTTGAGGTTGTTGAACTTGTTGGTATATTTCAATATTGAGGTTGTTGTTGAATTTGTTGGTGTTTTTCAATGTTGAGGCTGTTGTTGAATTTGTTGGTGTTATCAATGTTATTTTTTGAACTTTTTTGTATTTTTTAATGTTGTGGTTGTTGTTGAATTTTTTGGTGTTTTTCAATGTTGAGGTTGTTAAATTTGTTGATGATTTTCAATGTTGAGGTTGTTGAACTTGTTGGTGTCTTTCAATATTGAGGTTGTTTTTGAATTTGTTGGTGTTTTTCAATGTTGAGGCTGTTGTTGAATTTGTTGGTGTTATCAATGTTATTTTTTGAACTTTTTTGTATTTTTTAATGTTGTGGTTGTTGTTGAATTTTTTGGTGTTTTTCAATGTTGAGGTTGTTAAATTTGTTGATGATTTTCAATATTGAGGTTGTTGTTGAATTTGCTGCTGTTATCAATGTTAATTTATGAACTTTTTTGTATTTTTGAAAGTTGAGATTGTTGTTGAATTTGTTGGTGTTTTTCAATGTTGTAGTTGTTGTTGAATTTTTTGGTGTTTTTCATTGTTGTGGTTGTTGATGAATTTGTTGGTGTTTTTCAATGTTGAGGTTGTTGTTGAACTTTTTGGTGTCTTTCAATATTGAGGTTGTTTTTGAATTTGTTGGTGTTTTTTAATGTTGAGCTTGTTGTTGAATTTGTTGTTGTTTTTCAATGGTGACGTTGTTGTTGAATTTGTTTTTGATTTTTAATAATGAGTTTGTTGCTGAATTTGTTGGTATAATCAATGTTATTTTTTGAACTTTTTTGTATTTTTCAATGTTGAGGTAGTTGTTGAATTTGTTGGTTTTATCAATGTTTTTTGAACTTTTTCTTTTTTAAAAGTTGAGGTTATTGTTGAATTTGTTAACATTTTTCATTGTTGAGGTAGTTGTTGAACCTGTTGGTGTTATCAATGTTTTTTGAACTTTTTTGTATTTTTCAATGTTGAGGTTGTTGTTGAATTTGATGCTGTTTCTCAATGTTGAGGTTGTTGATTTTGTTGGTGATTTTCAATATTGACGTTGTTGTTGAATTTGTTGGTGTTTTTCAATGTTTTTCAATGTTGAGGTTGTTGTTGAATTTGTTGGTGTTATCAATGTTTCTTTTGAACTTTTTCTCTTCTTTTAAAAGTTGAGGTTTTTGTTGAATTTTTTGGTGCTTTTCAATGTTAAGGTTGTTGTTGAATTTGTTGGTGATTTTCAATATTGAGGTTGTTTTTGAATTTGTTGGTGATTTTCAATATTGAGTTTTTTGTTGAATTTGTTGGTGTTAACAATGTTATTTTTTGAAATTTTTTGTAGTTTTTAATGTTGAGCTTGTTGGTGAATTTGTTGGTATTTTTCAATGTAGCAGTTGTTGTTGAATTTTTTGGTGTTTTTCTTTGTCGAGGTTGTTGAAGTTGTTACTGTTTTTCAACTTTGAGGTTGTTGTTGAATTTGTTGGTGATTTTCAATCTTGAGGTTGTTTTTGATTTGTTGGTGTTATCAAAGTTAATTTTTGATCTTATTTGTATTTTTGAAAGTTGAGATTGTTGTTGAATTTGTTGGTGTTTTTAAATGTTGTGGTTGTTTTTGAATTTGTTGATGTTTTTGATTGTTGAGGTTGTTGTTGAATTTGTTGGTGATCTTCAATGTTGAGGTTGTTGAATTTGTTGGTGTTTTTCAATGTTGAGGTTGTTGTTGAACTTGTTGGTGTCATTCAATATTGAGGTTGTTGTTGAATTTGTTCGTATTTTTCAATGTTGAGGTTGTTGGTGAATTTGTTGGTGTAATCAATGTTGAGGTTGTTGTTGAATTTGTATATGATTTTCAGTATAAAGTTTGTTGCTGAATTTGTTGGTGATATCAATCTTATTTTTTGAACTTTTATGTATTTTTCAATGTTGAGGTTGCGGTTGAATTTGTTGGTGTTATCAATGATATTTTTTGAACTTTTTTATTTTTCAGTGTTGTGGTTGTTGTTGAATTTGTTGGTGTTTTTCAATGTTGAGGCTGTTGTTGAATTTGTTGGTGTTATCAATGTTATTTTTTGAACTTTTTTGTATTTTTCAATGTTGTGGTTGTTGTTGAATTTTTTGGTGTTTTTCAATGTTGAGGTTGTTAAGTTTGTTGATGATTTTCAATGTTGAGGTTGTTGAACTTGTTGGTATATTTCAATATTGAGGTTGTTGTTGAATTTGTTGGTGTTTTTCAATGTTGAGGCTGTTGTTGAATTTGTTGGTGTTATCAATGTTATTTTTTGAACTTTTTTGTATTTTTTAATGTTGTGGTTGTTGTTGAATTTTTTGGTGTTTTTCAATGTTGAGGTTGTTAAATTTGTTGATGATTTTCAATGTTGAGGTTGTTGAACTTGTTGGTGTCTTTCAATATTGAGGTTGTTGTTGAATTTGTTGGTGTTTTTCAATGTTGAGGCTGTTGTTGAATTTGTTAGTGTTATCAATGTTATTTTTTGAACTTTTTTGTATTTTTCAATGTTGAGGTTGTTGTTGAATTTGTTGGTGATTTTCAATATTGAGGTTGTTGTTGAATTTTTTGGTGTTATCAATGTTAATTTATGAACTTTTTTGTATTTTTGAAAGTTGAGATTGTTGTTGAATTTGATGGTGTTTTTCATTGTTGAGGTTGTTGTTGAACTTGTTGGCGTTTTTCAATATTGAGGTTGTTGTTGAATTTGTTGTTGTTTATCAATGTTGCAGTAGTTGTTGAATTCATTGGTGTTTTTCAATATTGATGTTGTTGCTGAATTTGTTTGTGTTTTTCAATGTTGAGGTTGTTGTTGAATTTGTAGGGTTATTTAAATGTTGAGGTTGTTGTTGAATTTGTTGGTGTTTTTCAGTGTTGAGGTTGTTGTTGAATTAATTGTTGTTTTTCAATATTGAGTTTGTTGTTGAATTTGTTGGGGTTATCAAAATTATTTTTTGAACTTTTATGCAGTTTCAAATGTTGAGATTGTTGTTGAATTTTTGGTGTTATCAATGTATTTTTTGAACTTTTTCTCTTTTAAAACCAAAGGTTGTTCTTGAATTTGTTGGTATTTTTCAATGTTGCGGTTTTTGATTAATTTTTTGGTGTTTATCATTGTTGAGCTTGTTAATGTTGTTGTTGTTTTTCAATGTTGAGGTTGTTGTTCTATTTGTTGGTGTTTTACATTGTTGAGATTGTTGTTGAATTTTTGGTGTTATCAATGTTTTTTGTTGAACTGGTTTGTATTTTTAAAAGTTCAGGTTGTTGTTGAACTTGTTGGTGTTTTTCAATGTTGAGGTTGTTCAATTTCTTGGTGATTTTCAACATTGAGGTTGTTGTTGAATTTGTTGGTTTTATCAATGTTCTTTTTTGAACTTTTTTGTCCTTTTAAATGTTAAGGATGTTGGTGAATTTGTTGGAGTTTTTCAAAGTTTATGTTGTTGTTGAATTTGTTGGAGATTTTAAATATTGAGGTTGTTGTTGAATTTGTTGGTGTTTTTCAATGTTGAGATTCTTGTTGAATTTGTTGCTGATTTTAAATGTTGATGTTGTTATTGAACTTGTTGGTGTCTTTCAATATTGAGTTTGTTGTTGAATTTGTTGGGGTTATCAAATTTATTTTTTGAACTTTTATGCAGTTTCAAATGTTGAGATTGTTGTTGAATTTTTGGTGTTATCAATGTATTTTTTGAACTTTTTCTCTTTTAAAACCAAAGGTTGTTCTTGAATTTGTTGGTATTTTTCAATGTTGCGGTTTTTGATTAATTTTTTGGTGTTTATCATTTTTGAGCTTGTTAATGTTGTTGTTGTTTTTCAATGTTGAGGTTGTTGTTCTATTTGTTGGTGTTTTACATTGTTGAGATTGTTGTTGAATTTTTGGTGTTATCAATGTTTTTTGTTGAACTGGTTTGTATTTTTAAAAGTTCAGGTTGTTGTTGAACTTGTTGGTGTTTTTCAATGTTGAGGTTGTTCAATTTCTTGGTGATTTTCAACATTGAGGTTGTTGTTGAATTTGTTGGTTTTATCAATGTTCTTTTTTGAACTTTTTTGTCCTTTTAAATGTTAAGGATGTTGGTGAATTTGTTGGAGTTTTTCAAAGTTTATGTTGTTGTTGAATTTGTTGGAGATTTTAAATATTGAGGTTGTTGTTGAATTTGTTGCTGTTTTTCAATGTTGAGATTCTTGTTGAATTTGTTGCTGATTTTAAATGTTGATGTTGTTATTGAACTTGTTGGTGTCTTTCAATATTGAGGTTGTTGTTGAATTTGTTGCTGTTTTTCAATGTTGAGGTTGTTGAATTTGTTGGTGATTTTCAATATTGAGGTTGTTGTTGATTTGTTGGTGTTATCAAAGTTAATTTTTGATCTTATTTGTATTTTTGAAAGTTGAGATTGTTGTTGAATTTGTTGGTGTTTTTAAATGTTGTGGTTGTTTTTGAATTTGTTGGTGTTTTTCATTGTTTAGGTTGTTGTTGAATTTGTTGGTGTCATTCAATATTGAGGTTGTTGTTCAATTTGTTGGTATTTTTCAATGTTGAGGTTGTTGTTGAACTTGTTGGTGTCATTCAATATTGAGGTTGTTGTTCAATTTGTTGGTATTTTTCAATGTTGAGGTTGTTGTTGAATTTGTTGGTGTTTTTCAATGTTGAGGTTGTTGTTGAATTTGTTGCTGTTTTTCAATGTTGAGGTTGTTGTTGAACTTTTTTGTATTTTTCAATGTTGAGGTTGTTGTTGAATTTGTTGCTGTTTTTCAATGTTGAGGTTGTTGAACTTGTTGGTGTATTTCAATATTGAGGTTGTTGTTGAATTTGTTGGTGTTTTTCAATGTTGAGGCTGTTGTTGAATTTGTTGGTGTTATCAATGTTATTTTTTGAACTTTTTTGAATTTTTCAATGTTGTGGTTGTTGTTGAATTTTTTGGTGTTTTTCAATGTTGAGGTTGTTAAATTTGTTGATGATTTTCAATGTTGAGGTTGTTGAACTTGTTGGTGTCTTTCAATATTGAGGTTGTTTTTGAATTTGTTGGTGTTTTTCAATATTGAGGCTGTTGTTGAATTTGTTGGTGTTATCAATGTTATTTTTTGAACTTTTTTGTATTTTTTAATGTTGTGGTTGTTGTTGAATTTTTTGGTGTTTTTCAATGTTGAGGTTGTTAAATTTGTTGATGATTTTCAATATTGAGGTTGTTGTTGAATTTGCTGCTGTTATCAATGTTAATTTATGAACTTTTTTGTATTTTTGAAAGTTGAGATTGTTGTTGAATTTGTTGGTGTTTTTCAATGTTGAAGTTGTTGTTGAATTTTTTGGTGTTTTTCATTGTTGTGGTTGTTGTTGAATTTGTTGGTGTTTTTCAATGTTGAGGTTGTTGTTGAACTTTTTGGTGTCTTTCAATATTGAGGTTGTTTTTGAATTTGTTGGTGTTTTTCAATGTTGAGCTTGTTGTTGAATTTGTTGTTGTTTTTCAATGGTGACGTTGTTGTTGAATTTGTTTTTGATTTTTAATAATGAGTTTGTTGCTGAATTTGTTGGTATAATCAATGTTATTTTTTGAACTTTTTTGTATTTTTCAATGTTGAGGTAGTTGTTGAATTTGTTGGTTTTATCAATGTTTTTTGAACTTTTTCTTTTTTAAAAGTTGAGGTTATTGTTGAATTTGTTAACATTTTTCATTGTTGAGGTAGTTGTTGAACCTGTTGGTGTTATCAATGTTTTTTGAACTTTTTTGTATTTTTCAATGTTGAGGTTGTTGTTGAATTTGATGCTGTTTCTCAATGTTGAGGTTGTTGATTTTGTTGGTGATTTTCAATATTGACGTTGTTGTTGAATTTGTTGGTGTTTTTCAATGTTTTTCAATGTTGAGGTTGTTGTTGAATTTGTTGGTGTTATCAATGTTTCTTTTGAACTTTTTCTCTTCTTTTAAAAGTTGAGGTTTTTGTTGAATTTTTTGGTGCTTTTCAATGTTAAGGTTGTTGTTGAATTTGTTGGTGATTTTCAATATTGAGGTTGTTTTTGAATTTGTTGGTGATTTTCAATATTGAGTTTTTTGTTGAATTTGTTGGTGTTAACAATGTTATTTTTTGAAATTTTTTGTAGTTTTTAATGTTGAGCTTGTTGGTGAATTTGTTGGTATTTTTCAATGTAGCAGTTGTTGTTGAATTTTTTGGTGTTTTTCTTTGTCGAGGTTGTTGAAGTTGTTGGTGTTTTTCAATGTTGAGGTTGTTGTTGAATTTGTTGGTGATTTTCAATGTTGAGATGTTGTTGTTGAATTTGTTGGTGTTTTTCAAAGTTGAGATTGTTGTTGAATTTGTTGGTGTTTTTCAATGTTGAGGCTGTTGTTGAATTTGTAGTTTTTTTTCAATGTTCAGGTTGTTGTTGAATTTGCTGGTGCTTTTCAATGTTGAGGTTGTTGCTGTATTTGTTGTTGATTTCCAATGTTGAGGTTGTTGTTAAATTTGTTGGTGATTTTCAATATTGAGGTTGTTGTTGAATTTGTTGGTGATTTTCAATATTGATGTTGTTGAATTTGCAGGTGATTTTCAATGTTGAGGTTGTTGTTGAAGTTGTTGGTGTTATTAATGTTATTTTTCAAAATTTTTTGTATTTTTCAAAGTTGACGTTGTTGTTGAATTTGTTGGTGCTTTTCAATGTTGAGGTTGTTGTTGTATTTGTTGTTGATTTTCAATGTTGAGTTTTTTGTTGAATTTGTTGGTGTTATCAATGTTATTTATTGGAATTTTTTGTACTTTTCATTGTTGAGCTTGATGTTGAATTTGGTAGCATTTTTCAATCTAACGGTTGTTGTTGAATTTCTTGGTGTTTTTCATTTTTGAGTTTGTTGTTGAATTTGTCTGTGTTTTTCATTGTTAAGGTTGTTGTAGAATTTGTTGGTGTTTTTCAATGTTGAGGTTGTTCAATTTGTTGCTGATTTTCAATATTGAGGTTGTTGCTGAATTTGTTGGTTTTATCAATGTTCTTTTTTGAACTTTTTTTTAATTTTAAATGTTGAGGTTGATGTTGAATTTGTTGGTGATTTTCAAAATTGAGGTTTTTGTTGAATTTGTTGGCGTTTTTCAATGTTGAGATTGTTGTTGAATTTGTTGCTGATTTTCAATGTTGAGTTCGTTGTTGAACATGTTGTTGTTTTTCATTGTTGAGGTTGTTTTTGAATTTGTTTCTGTTTTTCAATGTTGACGTTGTTGCTGAATTTGTTGGAATTTTTCAATGTTGTGGTTGTTGTTGATTTTGTAGGTGTTTTTGATTGTTGATGTTGTTGTTGAATTTGTTGCTGTTTTTCAATGTTGAGGTTGTTGTTGAATTTGTTGGTTTTATCAATGTTATTTTTTGAACTTTTTGTAATTTTGAAAGTTGAGATTTTTGTTGAATTTGTTGGGTTTTTTCAATGTTGAGGTTGTTGTTGAATTTGTTGGTGTTTATCAATGTTCAGGTTGTTGTTGAATTTGTTGGTTCTTTTCAATGTTCAGGTTGTTTTTGAATTTGTTGGTGTTTTTCATTGTTAAGGTTGTTGTTGAATTTGTTGGTGTTTTTCAATGTTGAGGTTGTTCAATTTGTTGCTGATTTTCAATATTGAGGTTGTTGCTGAACTTGTTGGTTTTATCAATGTTCTTTTTTGAACTTTTTTTTAATTTTAAATGTTGAGGTTGTTGTTGAATTTTTTGGTGTTTTTCAATTTTGAGGTTGTTGAATTTGCTGGTGATTTTCAAAATTGAGGTTGTTGTTGAATTTGTTGGTGTTTTTCAATGTTGATATTGTTGTTGAATTTGTTGCTGATTTTTAATGTTGAGTTTGTTGTTGAACATGTTGGTGTCTTTCAATATTGAGGTTTTTGTTGAATTTGTTGGTGTTTTTCAATGTTGAGGTTGTTGTTGAATTTGTTGGTGATTTTCAATATTGTGGTTGTTGTTGAATTTGTTGGTGTTATAAATGTTATTTTTTGAACTTTTTTGTATTTTTCAATGTTGAGGTTGTTGTTGAATTTGTTGGTGTTTTTCAATGTTGAGGTTGTTGTTGAATTTGTAGGTGTTTTTGATTGTTGAGGTTGTTGTTGAATTTTTTGCTGATTTTCAATGTTGGTGTTGTTCTTGAATTTGTTGGTGATTTTCAATGTTGAGGTTGCTGTTGAATTTGTTGGTGTTAACAATGTTATTTTTTGAACTTTTTTGTATTTTTTCAATGTTGAGGTTGTTGTTGAATTTGTTGCTATTTTTCAATGTTGAAGTTGTTGTTAAATTTGAAGGTGTTTTTCATTGTTGAGGCTTTTGTTGAATTTCTTGGCGTTTTTCATTGTTGAGGTTCTTGTTGAATTTGTTGGTGATTTTCAAAATTGATGTTGTTGAATTTGTTGGTGATTTTCAATGTTGAGGTTGTTGTTGAATTTGTTGGTGATTTTCAATATTGAGGTTGTTGTTGAATTTGTTGGTGATTTTCAATGTTGAGATTATTGAATTTGTTGGTGATTTTCAATGTTGAGGTTGTTGTTGAATTTGTTGGTGTCTATCAATATTGAGGTTGCTGTTGAATTTGTTGGTGTTTTTCAATGTTGAGGTTGTTGTTGAATTTGTAGGTGTTATCAATGTTTTTTTTGAACTTTTTCTCTTCTTTTAAAAGTTGAGGTTGTTGTGCAATTTGTTGGTGATTTTCAATGTTGAGGTTGTTGAGTTTGTTGGTGTTTTTCAATGTTGAGGTTGTTGTTGAATTTGTTGTTGATTTTCAATATTGTGGTTCATGTTGAATTTTTGGTGTTCTTCAATGCTGAGATTTTTGTTGAATTTGTTGGTGATTTTCAATATTGAAGTTGTTGAATTTGTTGGTCATTTTAAATGTTCAGGTTGTTGTTGAATTTGTTTGTGTCTTTCAATATTGAGGTTATTGTTGAATATGTTGGTGTTTTTCAATGTTGAGGTTGCTGTTGAATTTGTTGGTGTGTTTCATTTTTGAGATTGTTCTTGAATTTGTTGGTGTTATCAACGTTTTTTGTTGAACTTGTTTATATTTTTAAAAGTTAAGGTTGTTGTTGAATTTGTTGGTGTTTTTCAGTATTGAGGTTGTTGTTGAATTAATTGTTGATTTTCAATATTGATTTTGTTGTTGAATTTGTTGGGGTTATCAAAATTAATTTTTGAACTTTTATGTAGTTTCAAATGTTGAGATTGTTGTTGAATTTTTGGTGTTATCAATGTATTTTTTGAACTTTTTCTCTTTTAAAACCAAAGGTTGTTCTTGAATTTGTTGGTATTTTTCAATGTTGCGGTTTTTGATTAATTTTTTGGTGTTTATCATTGTTGAGGTTGTTAATGTTGTTGGTGTTTTTCAATGTTGAGATTGTTGTTGAATTTTTTGGTGTTATCAATGTTTTTTGTTGAACTGGTTTGTATTTTTAAAAGTTAAGGTTGTTGTTGAATTTGTTGGTGTTTTTCAATGTTGAGGTTGTTCAATTTCTTGGTGATTTTCAACATTGAGGTTGTTGTTGAATTTGTTGGTTTTATCAATGTTCTTTTTAGAACTTCTTTGTCCTTTTAAATGTTAAGGATGTTGGTGAATTTGTTGGAGTTTTTCAATGTTTATGTTGTTGGTGAATTTGTTGGAGATTTTCAATATTGAGGTTGTTGTTGAATTTCTTCGCGTTTTTCAATGCTGAGATTCTTGTTGAATTTGTTGCTGATTTTAAATGTTGAGGTTGTTGTTGAACTTGTTGGTGTCTTTCAATATTGAGGTTGTTGTTGAATTTATTGGTGTTTTTCATTGTTGAGGTTGTTGTTGAATTTGTTGCTGTTTTTCAATGCTGAGATTCTTGTTGAATTTGATGGTGATTTTCAATATTGAGGTTGTTGTTGATTTGTTGGTGTTATCAAAGTTAATTTATGATCTTGTTTGTATTTTTGAAAGTTGAGATTGTTGAATTTGTTGGTGTATTTAAATGTTGTGGTTGTTTTTGAATTTGTTGGTGTTTTTCATTGTTGAGGTTGTTGTTGAATTTGTTGGTGATCTTCAATGTTCAGGTTGTTGAATTTGTTGGTGTTTTTCAATGTTGAGGTCGTTGTTGAACTTGTTGGTGTCATTCAATTTTGAGGTTGTTGTTGAATTTGTTGGTATTTTTCAATGTTGAGGTTGTTGTTGAATTTGTTGGTGATATCAATGTTGTGGTTGTTGTTGAATTTGTTTATGATTTTCAGTATAAATTTTCTTGCTGAATTTGTTGGTGATATCAATGTTAGTTTTTGAACTTATTTGTATATTTCAATGTTGAGGTTGTTGTTGAATTTGTTGGTGTTTTTCATGGTTGAGGTTGTTGTTGAACTTGTTGGTGTCTTTCAATATTGAGGTTGTTTTTGAATTTGTTGGTGTTTTTCAACGTTGAGCTTGTTGTTGAATTTGTTGGTTTTTTCAATTGTTGTTGAATTTGTTTTTGATTTTTAATATTGAGTTTGTTGCTGAATTTGTTGGTGTAATCAATGTTATTTTTTGAACTTTTTTGTATTTTTCAATGTTGAGGTAGTTGTTGAATTTTTGGTTTTATCAATGTTTTTTGAACTTCTCTTTTAAAAGTTGAGGTTATTGTTGAATTTGTTAATATTTTTCATTGTTGAGGTAGTTGTTGAAATTGTTGGTGTTATCAATGTTTTTTGAACTATTTTCTATTTTTCAATGTTAAGGTAGTTGTTGAATTTGTTGGTGTTATCAATGTTAGTTTTTGAACTTTTTTGTATTTTTCAATGTTGAGGTTGTTGTTGAATTTGTTGGTGTTTTTCAATGTTGAGCTTGTTGTTGAATTTGTTGGTGTTATCAATGTTTCTTTTGAACTTTTTCTCTTCTTTTAAAAGTTGAGGTTTTTGTTGAATTTTTTGGTGATTTTCAATATTGAGGCTGTTTTTGAATTTGTTGGTGATTTTCAATATTGAGTTTTTTGTTGAATTTGTTGGTGTTAACAATATTATTTTTTGAAATATTTTGTAGTTTTCAACGTTGAGCTTGTTGTTGAATTTGTTGGTATTTTTCTTTGTCGAGGTTGTTGAAGTTGTTGGTGTTTTTCAATGTTGAGGTTGTTTGTTGAATTTGTTGGTGATTTTCAATATTGCTTTTGTTGAATTTGTTGTTGATTTTCAATGTTGAGGTTGTTGTTGAATTTGTTGGTGTTTTTCAAAGTTGAGGTTGTTGTTGAATTTGCAGGTTTTTTTAAATGTTAAGGTTGTTGTTGAATTTGTTGGTGCTTTTCAATGTTGAGGTTGTTGTTTTATTTGTTGTTGATTTCCAATGTTAAGGTTGTTGTTAAATTTGTTGGTGATTTTCAATATTGAGGTTGTTGTTGAATTTGATGGTGATTTTCAATATTGATGTTGTTGAATTTGCAGGTGATTTTCAATGTTGACGTTGTTGTTGAATTTGTTGTTGCTTTTCAATGTTGAGATTGTTGTCGAACATGCTGGTGTCTTTCAATATTGAGGTTTTTGTTGAATTTGTTGGTGTTTTTCAATGTTGAGGCTGTTGTCGAATTTGTTGATGATTTTCAATATTGTGGTTGCTGTTGAATTCGTTGGTGTTATAAATGTTATTTTTTGAACTTTTTTGTATATTTCAATGTTGAGGTTGTTGTTGAATTTGTTGGTATTTTTCAATGTTGTGGTTGTTGTTGAATTTGTTGCTGTTTTTCAATGTTGAGGTTGTTGCTGAATTTGTTGGTAATTTTCAATGTTGAGGTTGTTGTTGAATTTGTAGGTGTTTTTGATTGTTGAGGTTGTTGTTGAATTTGTAGGTGTTTTTGATTGTTGAGGTTGTTGTTGAATTTGTTGGTGTTATCAATGTTATTTTTTGAACTTTTTGTAATTTTGAAAGTTGAGATTTTTGTTGAATTTGTTGGGTTTTTTCAATGTTGAGGTTGTTGTTGAATTTGTTGGTGTTTTTCAATGTTCAGGTTGTTGTTGAATTCGTTGGTGTTTTTCAATGTTGAGGTTGTTGTTGAATTTGTTGGTGTTATCAATGTTATTTTTTGAACTTTTTTGTAATTTTGAAAGTCGAGATTTTTGTTGAATTTGTTGGAATTCTTCAATGTTGAGGTTGTTCTTCAATTTGTTGGTGATTTTCAATGTTGAGGTTGTTGTTGAATTTGTTGTTGTCATTCAATATTGAGGTTGTTGTTGAATTTGTGGTGTTTTTCAAAGTTGAGTTTGGTGTTGAATTTGTTGGTGTCTTTCAATATTGTGGTTGTTGTTGAATTTTTTAGCGTTTTTCAATGTTGAGGTTGTTGTTGAATTTGTTGGTGTGATCAATGTTTGTTTGAACTTTTTCTCTTCTTTTAAAAGTTAAGGTTGTTGTTGAATTCGTTGGTGTTATCAATGTTATTTTTTGAACTTTTTTGTATTTTTCAATGTTGAGGTTGTTGTTGAATTTGTTGGTGTTCTTCATTGTTGAGGTTGTTGTTGAATTTGTTGGTGACGTTCAATATTGAGATTGTTTTTGTATTTGTTGGCGTTTTTCAGTGTTGAGGTTGTTGTTGAATTTGTTCCTGTTATCAATGTTTTTTTTGCACTTTTTCTATTCTTTTAAAAGTTGAGGTTGTTCTTGAATTTGTTGGTGATTTTCAAAGTTGAGGTTGTTGTTGAATTTGTTGTTGATTTTCAATGTTGAGTTTTTTGTTGAATTTGTTGGTGTTATCAATGTAATTTTGAAATTTTTTTTGTAGTTTTCAATGTTGAGCTTGTTGTTGAATTTGTTGGTATTTTTCAATGTAGCGGTTGTTGTTGAATTTTTTGGTGTTTTTCATTGTTGAGGATGTTGAAGATGTTGTTGTTTTTCAATGTTGAGGTCGTTGTTGAATTTATTGGTGATTTTCAATATTTAGATTGTTGTTGAATTTGTTGGTGATTTTCAATATTGATGTTGTTGAATTTGTTGGTGGTTTTCAATGTTGAGGTTGTTGTTGAATTTGTAGGTTTTTTTCAATGTTGAGGTTGTTGTTGAATCTGTTGGTGCTTTTCAATGTTGAGGTTGTTGTTGTATTTGTTGTTGATTTTCAATGTTGAGCTTGTTGTTGAATTTGTTGGTATTATTCAATGTAGCGGTTGTTGTTGAATTTTTTGGTGTTTTTCATTGTTGTGGTTGTTGTTGAATTCCTTGGTGTTATTCAGTGTTGAGCTTGTTGTTGAATTTGTTGGTTTTCTTCCATGTTGAGGTTGTTGTTGAATTTGCTGTTGATTATCAATATTGAGTGTGTTGTTGAATTTGATGGTGTTATCAATGCTATTTTTTGAACTTTTTTGTATTTTTCAATATTGAGGTTGTTGTTGAATTTGTTGGTGTTTTTCAATGTTGAGATTGGTTTTGAATTTTTTGGTGACTTTCAATATTGAGATTGTTGTTGAATTTGTTGGCGTTTTTCAATGTTGAGCTTGTTGTTGAATTTGTTGCTGTTATCAATGCTATTTTTTGAACTTTTTTGTATTTTTCAATATTGAGGTTGTTTTAGAATTTGTTGGTGTTTTTCAATGTTGAGGTTGTTGTGGAATTTGTAGGTATTTTTCATTGTTGAGGTTGTTGTTGAATTTGATGATGCTTTTAAATTTTGGGGTTGTTGTTGTATTTATTGTTGATTTTCAAGATTGAGCTTTTTGTTGAATTTGTTGGTGTTATCAATGTTGAGGTTATTGTTGAATTTATTATGTTTTTCATTGTTGAGGTTGTTGTTGTATTTGTTGGTATTTTTGAATATTGACGTTGTTGTTGAATTTGTTGGCGTTTTTCATTGTTGATGTTGTCGTTGAATTTGTTGGTGTTTTTCAATGTTGATTTTGTTGAATTTGTTGGTGTTTTTCAATGCTGAGGTTGTTGTTGAATTTGTTGGTGTTTTTCATTGTTGAGGTTTTTGAATTTGTTGGTGTTATCAATGTTTATTACGAACTTTTACTCTTCTTTTAAAAGTTGAGGTTTTTGTTGAATTTGTTGGTGTTTTTCAATGTTGAGCTTGTTGTTGAATTTGTTGTTGATTTTCAATATTGAGTTTGCTGTTGAATTTGTTGTTGTTATCAATGTTATTTTTTGAACTTTTTTGTATTTTCCAATGTTGAGGTTGTTGTTGAATTTGTTGTTTTTTTAATGTTGAGGTTGTTGTTGAATTTGTTGGTGAATTTCAATGTTGATGTTGTTGTTGAATTTGTTGTTGATTTTCAATATTGAGTTTGCTGTTGAATTTGTTGTTTTTTTCAATGTTGCTGTTGTCGAATTTTTTGCTGTTTTTCATTGTTGAGTTTGTTGAAGTTGTTGGTGTTATTCAATGTTGAGGTTGTTCAATTTGTTGGCGATTTTCAATATTGAGGTTGTTGTTGAACTTGTTGGTTTTAGCAATGATCTTTTTTGAACTTTTTCTCTTCTTTTAAAAATTGAGGTTGTTGTTGAATTTGTTGGTGTTTTTCAATGTTGTGGTTGTTGTTGAATTTGTTGTTGATTTTCAATATCGAGTTTGATTTTGAATTTGATGGTGTTATCAATGTTATTTTGTGAACTTTTTTGTATTTTTCAATGTTGAGTTTGTTGTTGAATTTGTTGGTGTTATCAATGTTATTTTTCAAACTTTTTTGCATTTTTCAATGTTGAGGATGTAGTTGAATTTTTTGGAGTTATCAATGTTTGTTTTGAACTTTTTCTCTTCTTTTAAATGTTGAGGTTGTTCTGGAATTTGTTCCTATTTTTCATTGTTGCGGCTGTTAATTTTTTTGGTGCTTTTCATTGTTGAGGTTGTTGAGGTTGTTGGTGTTTTTCAATGTTAAGGTTGTTGTTGCATTTGTTGGTGTTTTTCAATGTTGATGTTGTTCAATTTGTTGGTGATTTTCAATATTGAGGTTGTTGTTGAACTTGTTGGTGTTATCAATGTATTTTCTTTAACTTTTTCTCTTCTTTTAAAAGTTGAGGTTTTTGTTGAATTTGTTGTTGATTTTCAATATCGAGTATGTTGTTGAATTTGATGTTGTTATCAATGTTATTTTTTGAACTTTTTTGTAATTTTCAATGTTTAGGTTGTTGTTGAATTTGTTGGTGTTTTTCATTGTTGAAGTTGTTGTTGAATTTGTCGGTGTTATCAATGATTTTCTTGAACTTTTTATCTTCTTTTAAAATTTGAGGTTGTTTTTGTATTTGTTAGTGTTTTTCAAAGTTGAGGTTGTTGAAGTTGTTCGTGTTTTTCAATGTTGATGTTGTTGTTGAATTTGTTGGTGTTTTTCATTGTTGATGTTGTTGTTGAATTTGTTGGTGTTTTTCAATATTGAGGTTGTTGTTGAATTTGTTGGTGTTTTTCATTGTTGAGATTGTTGTTGAATTTGATGCTGTTTTTCAATGTTGAGGTTTTTGTTTAATTTGTTGGTGTTTTTCATTGTAGAGGTTTTTGGTGAATTTGTTGGTGTTATTAATGTTTTTTGTTGAACTTATTTGTATTTTTAAAAATTAAGGTTGTTGTTGAATTTGTTGGTGTTTTTCAATGTTGGGGTTGTTGTTGAATGTATTGGGTTTTTTTTTCATTGTTGAAGTTGTTGTTGAATTTGTTGGTGATTTTCAATGTTGAGGTTGTTGCTGAATTTGTTGGAATTATGAATGTTATTTTTTGAACTGTTTTATATTTTTGATAGTTGAGATTGTTGTTGAATTTGTTGGTTCATTTCAATGTTGAGGTTGTTTTTGAATTTGTTGGTGTTTTTCAATGTTGAGGTAGTTGTTGAATTTATTGGTGTTTTTCATTGTTGCGGTTTTTGTTGAATTTGTTGTTGATTTTCGATGTTGAGGTTGTTGTTGAATTTGTTGTTGTTTTTCAATGTTGAGGTTGTTGTTGAATTTGTTGGTATTATCATTGTTATTTTTTGAACATTTTGTATTTTTCAATGTTGAGGTTGTTGTGGAATTTGTTGGTTTTATCAATGTTGAGGTTGTTTAATTTGTTGGTGATTTTCAATATTGAGCTTGTTGTTGAATTTGTTGGTGTTTTTCATTGTTGAGGTTGTTTAATTTTTTGGTGTTTTTCATTGTTGAGATTGTTGAAGTTGTTGTTGTTTTTCAATGTTGAGGTTGTTGTTGAATTTGTTGGTGTTTTTCATTGTTGAGGTTGTTGAAGTTGTTGTTGTTTTTCAATGTTGAGGTTGTTGTTGAATTTGTTGGTGTTTTTCATTGTTGAGGTTGTTCAATTTGTTGGTGATTTTCAATGTTGAGGTTGTTGTTGAACTTGTTGGTTTTATCAATGTTCTTTTTTGAACTTTTTCTCTTTAAAAAGTTGAGGTTGTTGTTGAATTTGTTGGTGTTTTTCATTGTTGAGGTTTTTGTTGAATTTGTTTTTCTTATCAATGTTTTTTGTTGAACTTGTTTGTATTTTTAAAAGTTAAGGTTGTTGTTGAATTTGTTGGTGTTTTTCAATGTTGAGGTTGTTCTTGAATTTTTGGGTGTTTTTCATTGTTGAATTTGTTGTTGAATTTTGTTTGTGATTTTCAATGTTGAGGTTGTTGAATTTGTTGGTGATTTTCAACGTTGATGTTGTTGTTGAATTTATTGATGTTTGTCATTGTTGAGGTTGTTGTTGAATTTGTTGTTATTTTTGAATGTTGAGGTTGTTGTTGAATTTGTTGGTGTTTTTCATTGTTGAGGTTGTTGTTGAATTTGTTGGTGTTTTTCAATGTTGATTTTGTTGAATTTGTTTGAGTTATCAATTTATTTTTGACCTTTTTCTCTTCTTTGAAAAGTCGAGGTAGTTGTTGAATTTGTTGATATTTTTCAATGTTGCGGTTATAGTAATTTTTGCTGTTTTTCATTGTTGAGTTTGTTGAAGTTGTTGGTGTTTTTCAATGTTGAGGTTGTTGTTGAATTTGTGGTTGCTTTTTATTGTTGAGGTTGTTGTTGAATTTGTTGATATTTTTCAATGTTGCAGTTATAGAATTTTTTGCTGTTTTTCATTGTTGTGTTTGTTGACGTTGATGTTGGTGTTTTTCAATGTTGAAGTTGTTGTTGAATTTGTTTGTGTTATCAATATTTTTTGTTGAACTTGTTTTTTTTTTTAAAGTTAAGGTTCTTGTAGAATTTGTTGATGTTTTTCCATGTTGAGTTTGTTCAATTTGTTAATGATTTTCAATATGGAGGTGATTGTTGAAGTTGTTGGTTTTATCAATGTTCTTTTTTGAACTGTTTCTCTTCTTTTAAAAGTTGAGGTTTTTGTTGAATTTGTTGGTATTTTCAATGTTGTGGTTGATGTTGAATTTGTTGTTGATTTTCAATATCGAGTTTGTTGTTGAATTTGATGGTGTTTTTCAATTTTATTTTTTGAACTTTTTTGTATTTTTCAATTTTGCGGTTGTTGTTGAATTTGTTTGTGTTATCAATGTTATTTTTCGATCTTTATTGTATTTTTCAATGTTGAGGATGTTGTTGAACTTGTTGGTGTTATCAATGTTTTTTTTGAACATTTTCTCGTCTTTTAAATGTTGAGGTTGTTGTTGAATTTGTTGGTATTTTTCATTGTTGCGTTTGTTAAATTTTTTGGTATTTTTCATTGTTGAGGTTGTTGAAGTTGTTGGTGTTTTTCATTGTTGACGTTGTTTTTGAATTTGTTGGTGTTTTTCATTGTTGAGGTTGTTGTTGAATTTGTTGGTGATATCAATGCTTTTTGTTGATTTTTTTTGTATTTAATAAAGTTAAGCTTGTTGTAGAATTTGTTGGTGTTTTTCAATGTTGAGGTTGTTCAATTTGTTGGTGATTTTCAATATTGAGGTTGTTGTTGAACTTGTTGGATTTATCAATGTTCTTTTTTGAACTTTTTCTCTTCTTTTAAAAGTTGAGGTTGTTGTTGAATTTGTTGGAGTTTTTCAATGTTGAGCTTGTTGTTGAATTTGTTGTTGATATTCAATATCGAGTTTGTTGTTGAATTTAATGGTGTTATCAATGTTATTTTTCGAACTTTTTTGTATTTTTCAATGTTGAGGTTGTTGTTTAATTTGTTGGTGTTATCAATGTTTTTTTTGAACTTTTTCTCTTCTTTTAAAAGTTGAGGTTGTTGAATTTTTTGGTGTTTTTCATTGTTGAGGTTGTTGAAGTTGTTGGTTTTTTTCATTGTTGATGTTGTTGTTGAATTTGTTGGTGTTTTTCAATGTTGAGGTTGTTGTTGAACATGTTGGTGTTTTTCAATGTTGAGGTTGTTGTTGAATTTAATTTTGTTGTTTAATGATGAGGCTGTTGTTGAATTTAATGGTGTTGTTTAATGTTGAGGTTGTTGCTGAATTTATTGGTGTTTTTCAGTGTTGATTTTGTTGAATTTGATGCTGATTTTCAATTGTGGTTGTTCTTGAATTTGTTGCTGTTATGAATGTTATTTCATTCATTGGTGTTTTTCAATGTTGTAGTTGTTGTTGAATTTGTTGATATTTTTCAATGTTGCGGTTATAGAATTTTTTGCTGTTTTCCATTGTTGAGTTCGTTGACGTTGTTGTTGGTGTTTTTCAATGTGGAGGTTGTTGTTGAATTTGTGGTTGTTTTTTATTGTTGAGTTTGTTGTTGAATTTGTTTGTGTTATCAATGTTTTTTGTTGAACTTGTTTTTTTTTAAAGTTAAGGTTGTTGTAGAATTTGTTGATGTTTTTCAATGTTGATTTTCTTCAATTTGTTGGTCATTTTCAATATGGAGGTGATTGTTGAACTTGTTGATTTTATCAATGTTCTTTTTTGAACTGTTTCTCTTCTTTTAAAAGTTGAGGTCGTTGTTGAATTTGTTGGTTTTTTCAATGTTGTGGTTGATGTTGAATTTGTTGTTGATTTTCAATATCGAGTTTGTTGTTGAATTTGATGGTGTTATCAATGTTATTTTTTGAACTTTTTTGTATTTTTCAATGTTGAGGTTGTTGTTGAATTTGTTGGTGTTATCAATGTTCTTTTTTGAACTTTTTCTCTTCTTTTAAAAGTTGAGGATGCTGTTGAATTTGTTGGTGTTTTTCAATGTTGAGCTTGTTGTTGAATTTGTTGGTTTTTTTCAATGTTGCGGTTGTTGTTGAATTTGTTGTTGATTTTCAATATCGCGTTTTTTGATGAAATTGATGGTGTTATCAATGTTATTTTTTGATCATTTTTTTATATTTCAATGTTGAGGTTGTTGTTGAATTTGTTGGTGTTATCAATGTTATTTTTCAAACTTTTTTGTATTTTCCAATGTTGAGGTTGTTGTTGAATTTGTTCGTGTTATCAATGTTTTTTTTGAACTTTTTCTCTTCTTTTAAAAGTTGAGGTTGTTGAAGTTATTGGTATTTTTCATTGTTGCGATTATTTAATTTTTTGGTGTTTTTCATTGTTGAGATTGTTGCAGTTGTTGGTGTTTTTCAATGTTGAGGTTGTTGTTGAATTTGTTGGTGTTTTTCATTGTTGATGTTGTTGTTGAATTTGTTTGTGTTTTTCAATGTTGCGGTTGATGTTCAATTTTTTGGTGTTTTTCATTGTAGACTTTGTTGTTAAATTTGTTGTTGATTTTCAATGTAGAGGTTTTTCTTGAATTTGTTGGTGTTATGAATGTTAATTTCTGAACTTTTTTGTATTTTTGAAAGCTGAGATTGTTGTTGAAATTTTGGTTTATTTCAATGCTGAGGTTGTTGTTGAATTTGTTGGTGTTTTTCATTGTTGAGGTTGTCGTTGAATTTGTTGTTGTTTTTCCATGTTGAGGTTGATGTTGAAATTTTTGCTGTTATCAATATTATTTTTTGAACATTTATTGTATATTTGAAAGTTGAGCTTGTTCTTGAATTTATTGTTTTTTTTCAATGTTGAAGTTGTTGTTGAATTTAATGGTGTTGTTGAATGTTGAGGTTGTTGTTGAATTTATTGGTGTTTTTCTATGTTGATTTTGTTGAATTTGTTACTGATTTTCAATTGAGGTTGTTCTTGAATTTGTTGGTGTTATCAATGTTGAGGTTGTTGTTGAATTTGTTGTTGATTTTCAATGTTGAGTTTGTTGTTGAATTTGTTCGTGTTATCAATGTTATTTTTTGAACTTTTTTGTATTTTTCAATGTTGAGGTTGTTGTTGAATTTGTAGGTGTAATCCATGTTATTTTTCGAACTTTTTTGTATTTTTCAATGTTGAGGTTGATGTTGAATTTGTTGGTGTTATCAATGTTTTTTTTGAACTTTTTCTCAATTTTTAAAAGTTGAGGTTGTTGAATTTGTTGATATCTTTCATTGTTGGGGTTCTTTATTTTTTTGTTTTTTTTCATTGTTGAGGTTGTTGTTGAATTTGTTGGTGATTTTCAATGTAGAGGTTTTTCTTGAATTTTTTGGTGTTATGAATGTTATTTTTTGAACTTTTTTCTATTTTTAAAAGTTGAGATTGTTGTTGAAATTGTTGGTTTATTTAAATGCTGAAGTTGTTGTTGAATTTGTTGGTGTTTTTCAATGTTGAGGTGGTTGTTGAATTTAATGGTGTTTAACGATGAGGTTGTTGTTGAATCTTTTGGTGTTTTTCTATGTTGATTTTGTTGAATTTGTTGCTGATTTTCAATTGAGTTTGTTCTTGAATTTGTTGGTGTTATGAATGTTAATTCATTCATTGGTGTTTTTCAATGTTGAGGTTGTTTTTGAATATGTTGGTGTTTTTCATTGTTGTTGAATTTGTTAGTGTTTTTCAATGTTGAGGTTGTAGTTGAATTTGTTGGTTTTTTTCAATGTTGAGGTTGTTGTTGAATTTTTTGGTGTCTTCCATTATTGAGGTTGTTGTTGAATTTGTTGGTGTTTATCCTTGTTGAGGTTGTTGTTGAATTTGTTGGTGTTATCAATGTTTTATTTTGAACTTTTTATCTTCTTTTAAAAGTTGAGGTTGTTGTTGAATTTGTTGGTGATTTTCAATATTGATGTTTTTGAATTTGTTGGTGATATTGAATGTTGAGGTTGTTGTTGAATTTGTTGGTGTTTTTCATTGTTGAGGTTGTTGTTGAATTTGTTGGTGTTATCAATGTTTTTTTTGAACTTTTTCTCTTCTTTTAAAAGTTGAGATTGTTGTTGAATTTGTTGGTGTTTTTCATTGTTGAGCTTGTTGTTGAATTTGTAGGATTTTTTTAATGTTGAGGTTGTTGTTGAATTTGTTGGTGTTATCAATGTTGAGGTTGTTGTTGAATTTGTTGTTGATTTTCAGTGTTGAGTTTGTTGTTGAATTTGTTGGTGATATCAATGTTATTTTTCGAACTTTTTTGTATTTTTCAATGTTGAGGTTGTTGTTGAATTTGATGGTGTTATCAATGTTTTTTTTGAACTTTTTCTCATCTTTTAAAAGTTGAGGTTGTTGAATTTGTTGATATCTTTCATTGTTGTGGTTCTTTAATTTTTTGTTTTTTTTCATTGTTGAGGTTGTTGTTGAATTTGTTGGTGATTTTCAATGTAGAGGTTTTTATTGAATTTTTTGGTGTTATGAATGTTATTTTTTGAACTTTTTTCTATTTTTGAAAGTTGAGATTGTTGTTGAAATTGTTGGTTTATTTCAATACTGAGGTTGTTGTTGAATTTGTTGGTGTTTTTCAATGTTGAGGTGGTTGTTGAATTTAATGGTGTTGTTTAACGATGAGGTTGTTGTTGAATCTTTTGGTGTTTTTCTATGTTGATTTTGTTGAATTTGTTGCTGATTTTCAATTGAGTTTGTTCTTGAATTTGTTGGTGTTATGAATGTTAATTCATTCATTGGTGTTTTTCAATGTTGAGGTTGTTTTTGAATATGTTGGTGTTTTTCATTGTTGTTGAATTTGTTAGTGTTTTTCAATGTTGAGGTTGTAGTTGAATTTGTTGGTTTTTTTCAATGTTGAGGTTGTTGTTGAATTTTTTGGTGTCTTCCAGTATTGAGGTTGTTGTTGAATTTGTTGGTGTTTTTCAATGTTGAGGTTGTTGTTGAATTTGTTGGTGACTTTCAATATTGAGGTTGTTGTTGAATTTGTTGGCGTTTATCCATGTTGAGGTTGTTGTTGAATTTGTTGGTGTTATCAATGTTTTATTTTGAACTTTTTATCTTCTTTTAAAAGTTGAGGTTGTTGTTGAATTTGTTGGTGATTTTCAATATTGATGTTTTTGAATTTGTTGGTGATATTGAATGTTGAGGTTGTTGTTGAATTTGTTGGTGTTTTTCATTGTTGAGGTTGTTGTTGAATTTGTTGGTGTTATCAATGTTGAGGTTGTTGTTGAATTTGTTGTTGATTTTCAGTGTTGAGTTTGTTGTTGAATTTGTTGGTGATATCAATGTTATTTTTCGAACTTTTTTGTATTTTTCAATGTTGAGGTTGTTGTTGAATTTGATGGTGTTATCAATGTTTTTTTTGAACTTTTTCTCATCTTTTAAAAGTTGAGGTTGTTGAATTTGTTGATATCTTTCATTGTTGTGGTTCTTTAATTTTTTGGTGTTTTTCATTGTTGAGGTTGTTGTTGAATTTTTTGGTGTTTTTCATTGTTGAGGTTGTTGTTGATATTGTTGCTGTTATCAATGTTATTTTTTGAACATTTATTATATTTTTGAAAGTTGAGCTTGTTGTTGAATTTGTTGGTTTTTTTCAATATTGAGATTGTTGTTGAATTTGTTGGTGTTTTTCAATGTTGAGGTGGTTGTTGAATTTAATGGTCTTGTTTAACGCTGAGGTTGTTGTAGAATCTTTTGGTGTTTTTCTATGTTGATTTTGTTGAATTTGTTGCTGATTATCAATTGAGCTTGTTCTTGAATTTGTTGGTGTTATGAATGTTATTTCATTCATTGGTTTTTTTAAATGTTGAGGTTGTTTTTGAATTTGTTGGTGTTTTTCATTGTTAAGATTGTTGTTGAATTTGTTAGTGTTTTTCAATGTTGCGGTTGTTGTTGAATTTTTTGGTGTTTTTCATTGTTGAGTTTGTAGTTGAATTTGTTGGTTTTTTTCAATGTTGAGATTGTTGTTGAATTTGTTGGTGTTTTTCAATGTTGAGGTGGTTGTTGAATTTAATGGTCTTGTTTAACGCTGAGGTTGTTGTAGAATCTTTTGGTGTTTTTCTATGTTGATTTTGTTGAATTTGTTGCTGATTATCAATTGAGCTTGTTCTTGAATTTGCTGGTGTTATGAATGTTATTTCATTCATTGGTTTTTTTAAATGTTGAGGTTGTTTTTGAATTTGTTGGTGTTTTTCATTGTTAAGATTGTTGTTGAATTTGTTAGTGTTTTTCAATGTTGCGGTTGTTGTTGAATTTTTTGGTGTTTTTCATTGTTGAGGTTGTAGTTGAATTTGTTGGTTTTTTTCAATGTTGAGGTTGTTGTTGAATTTATTGGTGTCTTCCAGTATTGAGGTTGTTGTTGAATTTGTTGGTGTTTTTCAATGTTGAGGTTGTTGTTGAATTTGTTGGCGTTTATCCATGTTGAGGTTGTTGTTGAATTTGTTGGTGTTATCAATGTTTTGTTTTGAACTTTTTATCTTCTTTTAAAAGTTGAGGTTGTTGTTGCAATTGTAGGTGTTTTTCAATATTGAGGTTGTTGTTAAATTTGTTGGTGATTTTCAATATTGAGGTTGTTGTTCAATTTGTTGGCGTATTTCAATGTTGAGGTTGTTGTTGAATTTGTTGGTGATTTTCAATATTGATGTTTTTGAATTTGTTGGTGATTTTGAATGTTGAGGTTGTTGTTGAATTTGTTGGTGTTTTTCATTGTTGAGGTTGTTGTTAAATTTGTTGGTGTTATCAATGTTTTTTTTGAACTTTTTCTCTTCTTTTAAAAGTTGAGATTGTTGTTGAATTTGTTGGTGTTTTTCAATGTTGAGCTTGTTGTTGAATTTGTAGGATTTTTTCAATGTTGAGTTTGTTGTTGAATTTGTTGGTGTTTTTCAATGTTGAGGTTGTTGTTGAATTTGTTGGTGTTATCAATGTTATTTTTTGTACTTTTCTGTATTTTTCAATGTTGAGGTTGTTGTTAAATTTGTTGGTATTTATCAATGTTGTGGTTGTTGTTGAATTTCTTGGTGTTTTTCGTTGTTGAGGTTGTTGTTGAATTTGTTGCTGTTTTCAATGTTGAGGTTGTTGTTGAATTTGTTGGTGACTTTCAATATTGATGTTGTTGCTGAATTTGTTAGGGTTATCACTTCTTTTTTGAACTTATCAGTATTTTTGAAAGTTGAGCTTGTTGTTGAATATGTTGGTGTTTTTCAATGTTGTGTTTGTTGTTGAATTTATTTTTGTTATTCAATGTTGAGGTTGTTGTTTTATTTATCAGTTTTTTGCAATGTTGATGTTGTTGAATTTGTTGGTGATTTCCAATAGTGAGTTTTTTGTTTAATTTGTTGGTGTTATCAATGTTTTTTTGTTGAAGTTGTTTGTATTTTTAAAAGTTGAGTTTATTGTTGAATTTGTTGACGTTTTTCAATGTTCAGGCTGAGGTTGAATTTGTTGGAGTTCTTCAATGTTGAGGTAGTTGTTGAAGTTAATGGTATTTTTTAATGTTGATGTTGTTGTTGAATTTATTGGTGTTTTTCTATGTTGATTTTGTTGAATTTGTTGGTGATTTTCAATTTTGAGGTTGTTGTTGAATTTGTTGGTGTTATCAATGTTAATTTTTGAACTTTTCTCTTCTTTTAAAAGTTGAGGTTGAAGTTGAATTTGTTGGTGTTTTTCAATGTTGAGGTTGTTGTTGAATTTGTTGGTGTTATCAATGTTCTTTATTGAACTTTTTCTCTTCTTTTAAAAGTTGAGGATGTTGTTGAATTTGTTGGTGTTTTTCAATGTTGAGCTTGTTGTTGAATTTGTTGTTGATTTTCAATATCGCGTTTGTTGTTGAATTTGATGGTGTTATCCATGTTATTTTTTGAACTTTTTTGTATTTTTCAATGTTTAGGTTGTTGTTGAATTTATTGGTGTTGTCAATGTTTTTTTTGAACTTGTTCTCCTCTTTTAAAAGTTGAGGTTGTTGAATTTGTTGGTATTTTTCATTGTTGCGGTTGTTGAATTTGTTGGTGTTTTTCATTGTTGAGGTTGTTGAAGTTGTTGTTGTTTTTCAATGTTGCGGTTGTTGCTGAATTTTTTGATGTTTTTCATTGTTGAGGTTGTTGTTGAATTTGTTGGTGATTTTCAATGTAGAGGTTTTTCTTGAACTTGTTTGTGTTATGAATGTTATTTTTTGAACTGTTTTCTATTTTTGAAAGTTTAGATTGTTGTTGAAATTGTTGGTTTATTTCAATGCTGAGGTTGTTGTTGAATTTGTTGGTGTTTTTCAATGTTGAGGTAGTTGTTGAATTTGTTGGTGTTTTTCATTGTTGAGGTTGTTGTTGAATTTGTTGGTGTTTCTCAATGATGAGGTTGTTGTTGAAATTGTTGCTGTTATCAATGTTATTTTTTGAACATTTATTGTATTTTTGAAAGTTGAGCTTGTTGTTGAATTTGTTGGTTTTTTTCAATGTTGAGATTGTTGTTGAATTTGTTGGTGTTTTTGAATGTTGAGGTCGTTGTTGAATTTAATGGTCTTGTTTAATGATGAGGTTGTTGTTGAATTTATTGGTGTTTTTCTATGTTGATTTTGTTGAATTTGTTGCTGATTTTCAATTGAGTTTGTTCTTGAATTTGTTGGTGTTATGAATGTTATTTCATTCATTGGTGTTTTTCAATGTTGAGGTTTTTGTTGAATTTGTTGGTGTTTTTCATTGTTAACGTTGTTGTTGAATTTGTTTGTGTTTTTCAATGTTGCGGTTGTGAATTTTTTTGGTGTTTTTCATTGTTGTGGTTGTAGTTGAATTTGTTGGTTTTTTTCAATGTTGAGGTTGTTGTTGAATTTAATGGTCTTGTTTAATGATGAGGTTGTTGTTGAATTTATTGGTGTTTTTCTATGTTGATTTTGTTGAATTTGTTGCTGATTTTCAATTGAGTTTGTTCTTGAATTTGTTGGTGTTATGAATGTTATTTCATTCATTGGTGTTTTTCAATGTTGAGGTTTTTGTTGAATTTGTTGGTGTTTTTCATTGTTAACGTTGTTGTTGAATTTGTTTGTGTTTTTCAATGTTGCGGTTGTGAATTTTTTGGTGTTTTTCATTGTTGTGGTTGTAGTTGAATTTGTTGGTTTTTTTCAATGTTGAGGTTGTTGTTGAATTTAATGGTCTTGTTTAATGATGAGGTTGTTGTTGAATTTATTGGTGTTTTTCTATGTTGATTTTGTTGAATTTGTTGCTGATTTTCAATTGAGTTTGTTCTTGAATTTGTTGGTGTTATGAATGTTATTTCATTCATTGCTGTTTTTCAATGTTGAGGTTTTTGTTGAATTTGTTGGTGTTTTTCATTGTTAACGTTGTTGTTGAATTTGTTTGTGTTTTTCAATGTTGCGGTTGTTGTTGAATTTTTTGGTGTTTTTCATTGTTGAGGTTGTAGTTGAATTTGTTGGTTTTTTTCAATGTTGAGGTTGTTGTTGAATTTGTTGGTTTTTTTCAATGTTGAGGTTGTTGTTGAATTTGTTGGTGACTTTCAATATTTTATTTTGAACTTTTTATCTTCTTTGAAAAGTTGAGGTTGTTGTTGCATTTGTAGGCGTTTTTCAATATTGAGGTTGTTGTTGAATTTGTTGGCGTTTTTCAATGTTGAGGTTGTTGTTGAATTTGTTGGTGATTTTCAATATTGAGGTTGTTGTTAAATTTGTTGGCGTTTTTCAATGTTGAGGTTGTTGTTGAATTTGTTGGTGATTTTCAATATTGAGGTTGTTGTTGAATTTGTTGGTGATTTTGAATGTTGAGGTTGTTGTTGAATTTGTTGGTGTTTTTCTTTGTTGAGGTTGTTGTTGAATTTGTTGGTGATTTTGAATGTTGAGGTTGTTGTTGAATTTATTGGTGTTTTTCTTTGTTGAGGTTGTTGTTGAATTTGTTGGTGATATCAATGTTATTTTTTGAACATTTATTGAATTTTTGAAAGTTGAGCTTGTTGTTGAATTTGTTGTTTTTTTTCAATGTTGAGATTGTTGTTGAATTTGGTGCTGTTTTTCAATTTTGAGCTTGTTGTTGAATTTAATGGCCTTGTTTAATGAAGAGGTTGTTGTTGAATTTATTGGTGTTTTTCTATGTTGATTTTGTTGAATTTGTTGCTGATTTTAAATTGAGTTTGTTCTTGAATTTGTTTGTGTTATGAATGTTATTTCGTTCATTGGTGTTTTTCAATGTTGAGGTTGTTGTTGAATTTGTTGGTGTTTTTCATTGTTAAGGTTTATGGTGAATTTGTTATGTTTTTCAATGTTGCGGTTGTTGTTGAATTTTTTGGTGTTTTTCATTGTTGAGGTTGTAGTTGAATTTGTTGGTGTTTTTCAATGTTGAGGTTGTTGTTGAATTTGTTGGTGTCTTCCAATATTGAGGTTGCTGTTGAATTTGTTGGTGTTTTTCAATGTTGAGGTTGTTGTTGAATTTGTTGGTGTCTTCCAATATTGAGGTTGCTGTTGAATTTGTTGGTGTTTTTCAATGTTGAGGTTGTTGTTGAATTTGTTGGTGTCTTCCAATATTGAGGTTGCTGTTGAATTTGTTGGTGTTTTTCAATGTTGAGGTTGTTGTTGAATTTGTTGGTGACTTTCAATATTGAGATTGTTGTTGAATTTGTTGGCGTTTATCCATGTACAGGTTTTTCTCGAATTTTTTGGTGTTATCAAAGTTCTTTGTTGAACTTTTTTGTACATTTAAAGGTTGAGATTGTTGGTGAATTTGTTGGCGTTTTTCAATGTTGAGGTTGTTGTTGAATTTGTTGGTGTTTTTCATTGTTGAGGTTGTTGTTAAATTTGTTGGTGTTATCAATGTTTTTTTTGAACTTTTTCTCTTCTTTTAAAAGTTGAGATTGTTGTTGAATTTGTTGGTGTTTTTCAATGTTGAGCTTGTTGTTGAATTTGTAGGATTTTTTCAATGTTGAGTTTGTTGTTGAATTTGTTGGTGTTTTTCAATGTTGAGGTTGTTGTTGAATTTGTTGGTGTTATCAATGTTATTTTTTGTACTTTTCTGTATTTTTCAATGTTGAGGTTGTTGTTAAATTTGTTGGTATTTATCAATGTTGTGGTTGTTGTTGAATTTCTTGGTGTTTTTCGTTGTTGAGGTTGTTGTTGAATTTGTTGCTGTTTTCAATGTTGAGGTTGTTGTTGAATTTGTTGGTGACTTTCAATATTGATGTTGTTGCTGAATTTGTTAGGGTTATCACTTCTTTTTTGAACTTATCAGTATTTTTGAAAGTTGAGCTTGTTGTTGAATATGTTGGTGTTTTTCAATGTTGTGTTTGTTGTTGAATTTATTTTTGTTATTCAATGTTGAGGTTGTTGTTTTATTTATCAGTTTTTTGCAATGTTGATGTTGTTGAATTTGTTGGTGATTTCCAATAGTGAGTTTTTTGTTTAATTTGTTGGTGTTATCAATGTTTTTTTGTTGAAGTTGTTTGTATTTTTAAAAGTTGAGTTTATTGTTGAATTTGTTGATGTTTTTCAATGTTCAGGCTGAGGTTGAATTTGTTGGAGTTCTTCAATGTTGAGGTAGTTGTTGAATTTGTTGGTGTTTTTCATTGTTGAGGTTGTTGTTGAATTTGTTGGTGTTTCTCAATGATGAGGTTGTTGTTGAAATTGTTGCTGTTATCAATGTTATTTTTTGAACATTTATTGTATTTTTGAAAGTTGAGCTTGTTGTTGAATTTGTTGGTTTTTTTCAATGTTGAGATTGTTGTTGAATTTGTTGGTGTTTTTGAATGTTGAGGTCGTTGTTGAATTTAATGGTCTTGTTTAATGATGAGGTTGTTGTTGAATTTATTGGTGTTTTTCTATGTTGATTTTGTTGAATTTGTTGCTGATTTTCAATTGAGTTTGTTCTTGAATTTGTTGGTGTTATGAATGTTATTTCATTCATTGGTGTTTTTCAATGTTGAGGTTTTTGTTGAATTTGTTGGTGTTTTTCATTGTTAACGTTGTTGTTGAATTTGTTTGTGTTTTTCAATGTTGCGGTTGTGAATTTTTTTGGTGTTTTTCATTGTTGTGGTTGTAGTTGAATTTGTTGGTTTTTTTCAATGTTGAGGTTGTTGTTGAATTTAATGGTCTTGTTTAATGATGAGGTTGTTGTTGAATTTATTGGTGTTTTTCTATGTTGATTTTGTTGAATTTGTTGCTGATTTTCAATTGAGTTTGTTCTTGAATTTGTTGGTGTTATGAATGTTATTTCATTCATTGGTGTTTTTCAATGTTGAGGTTTTTGTTGAATTTGTTGGTGTTTTTCATTGTTAACGTTGTTGTTGAATTTGTTTGTGTTTTTCAATGTTGCGGTTGTGAATTTTTTGGTGTTTTTCATTGTTGTGGTTGTAGTTGAATTTGTTGGTTTTTTTCAATGTTGAGGTTGTTGTTGAATTTAATGGTCTTGTTTAATGATGAGGTTGTTGTTGAATTTATTGGTGTTTTTCTATGTTGATTTTGTTGAATTTGTTGCTGATTTTCAATTGAGTTTGTTCTTGAATTTGTTGGTGTTATGAATGTTATTTCATTCATTGCTGTTTTTCAATGTTGAGGTTTTTGTTGAATTTGTTGGTGTTTTTCATTGTTAACGTTGTTGTTGAATTTGTTTGTGTTTTTCAATGTTGCGGTTGTTGTTGAATTTTTTGGTGTTTTTCATTGTTGAGGTTGTAGTTGAATTTGTTGGTTTTTTTCAATGTTGAGGTTGTTGTTGAATTTGTTGGTTTTTTTCAATGTTGAGGTTGTTGTTGAATTTGTTGGTGACTTTCAATATTTTATTTTGAACTTTTTATCTTCTTTGAAAAGTTGAGGTTGTTGTTGCATTTGTAGGCGTTTTTCAATATTGAGGTTGTTGTTGAATTTGTTGGCGTTTTTCAATGTTGAGGTTGTTGTTGAATTTGTTGGTGATTTTCAATATTGAGGTTGTTGTTAAATTTGTTGGCGTTTTTCAATGTTGAGGTTGTTGTTGAATTTGTTGGTGATTTTCAATATTGAGGTTGTTGTTGAATTTGTTGGTGATTTTGAATGTTGAGGTTGTTGTTGAATTTGTTGGTTTTTTTCTTTGTTGAGGTTGTTGTTGAATTTGTTGGTGATTTTGAATGTTGAGGTTGTTGTTGAATTTATTGGTGTTTTTCTTTGTTGAGGTTGTTGTTGAATTTGTTGGTGATATCAATGTTATTTTTTGAACATTTATTGAATTTTTGAAAGTTGAGCTTGTTGTTGAATTTGTTGTTTTTTTTCAATGTTGAGATTGTTGTTGAATTTGGTGCTGTTTTTCAATGTTGAGCTTGTTGTTGAATTTAATGGCCTTGTTTAATGAAGAGGTTGTTGTTGAATTTATTGGTGTTTTTCTATGTTGATTTTGTTGAATTTGTTGCTGATTTTAAATTGAGTTTGTTCTTGAATTTGTTTGTGTTATGAATGTTATTTCGTTCATTGGTGTTTTTCAATGTTGAGGTTGTTGTTGAATTTGTTGGTGTTTTTCATTGTTAAGGTTTATGGTGAATTTGTTATGTTTTTCAATGTTGCGGTTGTTGTTGAATTTTTTGGTGTTTTTCATTGTTGAGGTTGTAGTTGAATTTGTTGGTGTTTTTCAATGTTGAGGTTGTTGTTGAATTTGTTGGTGTCTTCCAATATTGAGGTTGCTGTTGAATTTGTTGGTGTTTTTCAATGTTGAGGTTGTTGTTGAATTTGTTGGTGTCTTCCAATATTGAGGTTGCTGTTGAATTTGTTGGTGTTTTTCAATGTTGAGGTTGTTGTTGAATTTGTTGGTGTCTTCCAATATTGAGGTTGCTGTTGAATTTGTTGGTGTTTTTCAATGTTGAGGTTGTTGTTGAATTTGTTGGTGACTTTCAATATTGAGATTGTTGTTGAATTTGTTGGCGTTTATCCATGTACAGGTTTTTCTCGAATTTTTTGGTGTTATCAAAGTTCTTTGTTGAACTTTTTTGTACATTTAAAGGTTGAGATTGTTGGTGAATTTGTTGGCGTTTTTCAATGTTGAGGTTGTTGTTGAATTTGTTGGTGTTTTTCATTGTTGAGGTTGTTGTTAAATTTGTTGGTGTTATCAATGTTTTTTTTGAACTTTTTCTCTTCTTTTAAAAGTTGAGATTGTTGTTGAATTTGTTGGTGTTTTTCAATGTTGAGCTTGTTGTTGAATTTGTAGGATTTTTTCAATGTTGAGTTTGTTGTTGAATTTGTTGGTGTTTTTCAATGTTGAGGTTGTTGTTGAATTTGTTGGTGTTATCAATGTTATTTTTTGTACTTTTCTGTATTTTTCAATGTTGAGGTTATTGTTAAATTTGTTGGTATTTATCAATGTTGTGGTTGTTGTTGAATTTCTTGGTGTTTTTCGTTGTTGAGGTTGTTGTTGAATTTGTTGCTGTTTTCAATGTTGAGGTTGTTGTTGAATTTGTTGGTGACTTTCAATATTGATGTTGTTGCTGAATTTGTTAGGGTTATCACTTCTTTTTTGAACTTATCAGTATTTTTGAAAGTTGAGCTTGTTGTTGAATATGTTGGTGTTTTTCAATGTTGTGTTTGTTGTTGAATTTATTTTTGTTATTCAATGTTGAGGTTGTTGTTTTATTTATCAGTTTTTTGCAATGTTGATGTTGTTGAATTTGTTGGTGATTTCCAATAGTGAGTTTTTTGTTTAATTTGTTGGTGTTATCAATGTTTTTTTGTTGAAGTTGTTTGTATTTTTAAAAGTTGAGTTTATTGTTGAATTTGTTGACGTTTTTCAATGTTCAGGCTGAGGTTGAATTTGTTGGAGTTCTTCAATGTTGAGGTAGTTGTTGAAGTTAATGGTATTTTTTAATGTTGATGTTGTTGTTGAATTTATTGGTGTTTTTCTATGTTGATTTTGTTGAATTTGTTGGTGATTTTCAATTTTGAGGTTGTTGTTGAATTTGTTGGTGTTATCAATGTTAATTTTTGAACTTTTCTCTTCTTTTAAAAGTTGAGGTTGAAGTTGAATTTGTTGGTGTTTTTCAATGTTGAGGTTGTTGTTGAATTTGTTGGTGTTATCAATGTTCTTTATTGAACTTTTTCTCTTCTTTTAAAAGTTGAGGATGTTGTTGAATTTGTTGGTGTTTTTCAATGTTGAGCTTGTTGTTGAATTTGTTGTTGATTTTCAATATCGCGTTTGTTGTTGAATTTGATGGTGTTATCCATGTTATTTTTTGAACTTTTTTGTATTTTTCAATGTTTAGGTTGTTGTTGAATTTATTGGTGTTGTCAATGTTTTTTTTGAACTTGTTCTCCTCTTTTAAAAGTTGAGGTTGTTGAATTTGTTGGTATTTTTCATTGTTGCGGTTGTTGAATTTGTTGGTGTTTTTCATTGTTGAGGTTGTTGAAGTTGTTGTTGTTTTTCAATGTTGCGGTTGTTGCTGAATTTTTTGATGTTTTTCATTGTTGAGGTTGTTGTTGAATTTGTTGGTGATTTTCAATGTAGAGGTTTTTCTTGAACTTGTTTGTGTTATGAATGTTATTTTTTGAACTGTTTTCTATTTTTGAAAGTTTAGATTGTTGTTGAAATTGTTGGTTTATTTCAATGCTGAGGTTGTTGTTGAATTTGTTGGTGTTTTTCAATGTTGAGGTAGTTGTTGAATTTGTTGGTGTTTTTCATTGTTGAGGTTGTTGTTGAATTTGTTGGTGTTTCTCAATGATGAGGTTGTTGTTGAAATTGTTGCTGTTATCAATGTTATTTTTTGAACATTTATTGTATTTTTGAAAGTTGAGCTTGTTGTTGAATTTGTTGGTTTTTTTCAATGTTGAGATTGTTGTTGAATTTGTTGGTGTTTTTGAATGTTGAGGTCGTTGTTGAATTTAATGGTCTTGTTTAATGATGAGGTTGTTGTTGAATTTATTGGTGTTTTTCTATGTTGATTTTGTTGAATTTGTTGCTGATTTTCAATTGAGTTTGTTCTTGAATTTGTTGGTGTTATGAATGTTATTTCATTCATTGGTGTTTTTCAATGTTGAGGTTTTTGTTGAATTTGTTGGTGTTTTTCATTGTTAACGTTGTTGTTGAATTTGTTTGTGTTTTTCAATGTTGCGGTTGTGAATTTTTTTGGTGTTTTTCATTGTTGTGGTCGTAGTTGAATTTGTTGTTTTTTTTCAATGTTGAGGTTGTTGTTGAATTTAATGGTCTTGTTTAATGATGAGGTTGTTGTTGAATTTATTGGTGTTTTTCTATGTTGATTTTGTTGAATTTGTTGCTGATTTTCAATTGAGTTTGTTCTTGAATTTGTTGGTGTTATGAATGTTATTTCATTCATTGGTGTTTTTCAATGTTGAGGTTTTTGTTGAATTTGTTGGTGTTTTTCATTGTTAACGTTGTTGTTGAATTTGTTTGTGTTTTTCAATGTTGCGGTTGTGAATTTTTTGGTGTTTTTCATTGTTGTGGTTGTAGTTGAATTTGTTGGTTTTTTTCAATGTTGAGGTTGTTGTTGAATTTAATGGTCTTGTTTAATGATGAGGTTGTTGTTGAATTTATTGGTGTTTTTCTATGTTGATTTTGTTGAATTTGTTGCTGATTTTCAATTGAGTTTGTTCTTGAATTTGTTGGTGTTATGAATGTTATTTCATTCATTGCTGTTTTTCAATGTTGAGGTTTTTGTTGAATTTGTTGGTGTTTTTCATTGTTAACGTTGTTGTTGAATTTGTTTGTGTTTTTCAATGTTGCGGTTGTTGTTGAATTTTTTGGTGTTTTTCATTGTTGAGGTTGTAGTTGAATTTGTTGGTTTTTTTCAATGTTGAGGTTGTTGTTGAATTTGTTGGTTTTTTTCAATGTTGAGGTTGTTGTTGAATTTGTTGGTGACTTTCAATATTTTATTTTGAACTTTTTATCTTCTTTGAAAAGTTGAGGTTGTTGTTGCATTTGTAGGCGTTTTTCAATATTGAGGTTGTTGTTGAATTTGTTGGCGTTTTTCAATGTTGAGGTTGTTGTTGAATTTGTTGGTGATTTTCAATATTGAGGTTGTTGTTAAATTTGTTGGCGTTTTTCAATGTTGAGGTTGTTGTTGAATTTGTTGGTGATTTTCAATATTGAGGTTGTTGTTGAATTTGTTGGTGATTTTGAATGTTGAGGTTGTTGTTGAATTTGTTGGTGTTTTTCTTTGTTGAGGTTGTTGTTGAATTTGTTGGTGATTTTGAATGTTGAGGTTGTTGTTGAATTTATTGGTGTTTTTCTTTGTTGAGGTTGTTGTTGAATTTGTTGGTGATATCAATGTTATTTTTTGAACATTTATTGAATTTTTGAAAGTTGAGCTTGTTGTTGAATTTGTTGTTTTTTTTCAATGTTGAGATTGTTGTTGAATTTGGTGCTGTTTTTCAATGTTGAGCTTGTTGTTGAATTTAATGGCCTTGTTTAATGAAGAGGTTGTTGTTGAATTTATTGGTGTTTTTCTATGTTGATTTTGTTGAATTTGTTGCTGATTTTAAATTGAGTTTGTTCTTGAATTTGTTTGTGTTATGAATGTTATTTCGTTCATTGGTGTTTTTCAATGTTGAGGTTGTTGTTGAATTTGTTGGTGTTTTTCATTGTTAAGGTTTATGGTGAATTTGTTATGTTTTTCAATGTTGCGGTTGTTGTTGAATTTTTTGGTGTTTTTCATTGTTGAGGTTGTAGTTGAATTTGTTGGTGTTTTTCAATGTTGAGGTTGTTGTTGAATTTGTTGGTGTCTTCCAATATTGAGGTTGCTGTTGAATTTGTTGGTGTTTTTCAATGTTGAGGTTGTTGTTGAATTTGTTGGTGTCTTCCAATATTGAGGTTGCTGTTGAATTTGTTGGTGTTTTTCAATGTTGAGGTTGTTGTTGAATTTGTTGGTGTCTTCCAATATTGAGGTTGCTGTTGAATTTGTTGGTGTTTTTCAATGTTGAGGTTGTTGTTGAATTTGTTGGTGACTTTCAATATTGAGATTGTTGTTGAATTTGTTGGCGTTTATCCATGTACAGGTTTTTCTCGAATTTTTTGGTGTTATCAAAGTTCTTTGTTGAACTTTTTTGTACATTTAAAGGTTGAGATTGTTGGTGAATTTGTTGGCGTTTTTCAATGTTGAGTTTATTGTTGAATTTGTGGTTGTTATCAATGTTATTTATTGAACATTTTTGTATTTTTCAATGTTGAGGTTGTTGTTGAATTTGTTGGTGTTATCAATGTTATTTTTTGAAATTTTTTGTAGTTTTCAATGTTGATGTTGTTGTTGAATTTGTTGGTGTTTTTCAATGTTGAGGTTGTTGTTGAAATTGTTGTTCATTTTCAATATTGATTTTGTTGTTGAATTTGTTGGTGTTATCAATGTTATTTATTGAAATTTTTTGTATTTTTCAATGTTGAGGTTGTTGTTGAATTTGTTGGTGTTCTTCATTGTTGAGGTTGCAGTTAAATTTGTTGGTGTTTTTCAATGCTGAGGCTCTTGGTGAATTTGCTGCTGTTATCAATGTTATTCTTTGAACATTTATTGTATTTTTGAAAGTTGAGCATGTTGTTGAATTTGTTGGTTTTTTTCAATGTTGTGGTTGTTGCTGAATTTGTTTGTGTTTTTCAATGTTGAGGTTGTTGAATTTGTTGTTTATTTTCAATATTGAGGTTGTTGTTGAATTTGTTGTTGTTATCAATGTTATTTTTTGAACTTTTTTGTATTTTTGAACGTTGAGATTGTTGTTGAATTTGTTGGTTTTTTTCAATATTGAGGTTGTTGTTGAATTTGTTGGTGTTTTTCAATGTTAGGTTTTTGTTGAATTTTTTGGTGTTTTCATTGTTGAGGTTGTTGTTGAATTTTTTGGTGTTGTCAAAGTTTATATTGTTGAACTTTTCTGTAGTTTTAAAAGTTGAGGTTGTTGCTGAATTTTTTTTTGTTTTTCAATGTTGATGTTGTTGAATTTGTTGGTGATTTTTAGCTATGAGGTTGTTTGTTGAATTGGATAGTGTTATCATTGTTTATTTTGTTGAAATTTTTTGTGCTGTAAAGCTGAGGTTGTTGTTGAATTTGTTGATGTATTTCAAAGTTGAGGTCGTTGAATTTGTTGGTGATTTTCAAAATTGAGGTTGTTGTTGAATTTTTTGTAGTTATGAAGGTTTTTTTTGAACTTTTATGTGATTTTCCAAGTTGAGGTTGTTGCTGAATTTCTTGGTGATATTCAGTGTTGAGGTTGTTGAATTTCTTGGTGATTTTCAATATTGAGGTTGTTGTTGAATTTGTTGGCATTATCAACGTTTATTTTGTTGAACTTTTTTATAATTGTAAAAGTTGAGGTTTTTGTTGAAATAGTTGGGATTTCCAATATTGAGGTTGTTGATGAATTTGTTGGTGTTATCAATGTTTATTTTTAACTTTTGTGTGTTTCTCAAAGTTGAGGTTGTTGCTGAATTTCTTGGTGGTATTCAGTGTTGAGGTTGTTGAATTAGGTGGTGATTTTCAATATTGAGGTTGTTGTTGAATTTGTTGGCATTATCAACGTTTATTTTGTTAAACTTGTATGTAATTTCAAAAGTTGAGGTTGTTGTTGAATTTGTTGGGATTTTCAATATTGAGGTTGTTGTTGAATTTGTTGGCGTTTTTCAATGTTGAGTTTGTTCTTGAAATCGTTGGTGATTTGCAATATTGAGGTTGTTGTTGAATTTTTTGGTGTTATCAATGTTTATTTTGAACTTTTGTGTGTTTTTCAAAGTTCAGGTTGTTGCTGAATTTCTTGGTGATATTCAGTGCTGAGGTTGTTGAATTTCTTGGTGATTTTCAATATTGAGGTTGTTGTTGAATTTGTTGGCATTATCAACGTTTATTTTGTTGAACTTTTTTATAATTGTAAAAGGTGAGGTTTTTGTTGAAATAGTTGGGATTTTCAATATTGAGGTTGTTGTTGAATTTATTGGCGTTTTTCAATGTTGAAGTTGTTGTTGAAGTCGTTGGTGATTTTCAACATTGAGGTTGATGTTGAATTTGTTGGTGTTATCAATGTTATTACATTGAACTTTTTTGTATTTTTGAAAGTAGAGGTTGATGTTGAATTTATTGGTGTTTTTCATTGTTGAGCTTGTTGTTGAATTTGTTGGTGTTTTTCAATGTTGAGGATGTTGTTGAATTGCTTAGTGATATTCAGTGTTGAGCTTGCTGAATTTGTTTGTGATTTTCAATATTGAGGTTGTTGTTTAATTTATTGGTGTTATCAATGTTTATTTTGTTGAACTTTTTTTTACTTTTAAAAGTTGAGGTTGTTGTTTAATTTGTTGGTGGTTTTCAAAGTTGAGGTCGTTGAATTTGTTGGTGATTTTCAATATTGAGCTTGTTGTTGAATTTGTTGGTGTTATGAATGTTTTTTTTTTAAGTTCTATTTGTTTTTCAAAGTTGAGGTTGTTGCTGAATTTGTCTGTGATATTCCGTGTTGAGGTTGTTGAATTTGTTGATGATTTTCAGTATTGATGGTGTTGTTGAATTTGTTGGCGTTTTTCAATGTTGAGGTTGTTGTTGAATTTGTTGGTGTTTTTCAGTGTTGAGGTTGTTGTTGAATTTGTTGGTGATTTTCAACATTGAGGTTTTAGTTTAAATTGATGGTGTTGTTAAAGTTTATTTTGTTGAACTTTTTTGTAGTTTTAAAAGTTGAGGTTGTTGCTGAAATTTTTATTGTTTTTCAATGTTGATGTTGTTGTTGAATTTGTTCGTGATTTTAAATGTTGAGATTTTTGTTGAATTGAATAGTGTCATCCTTGTTTATTTTGTTGAACTTTTTTGTACTTGTAAAGTTGAGGTTGTTGTTTAATTTGTTGGTGTATTTCGAAGTAGAGGTCTTTGAAATTGTTGGTGATTTTAAAATTGAGGTTGTTGTTGAATTTGTTGGAGATATGAATGGTTTTTTAGAACTTTTATGTGTTTTTCAAAGTTGAAGTTGTTGTTGAATTTGTTGGCGTTTTTCAATGTTGAGGTTGTTGTTGAATTTCTTGGTGATTTTCAATATTGAGGTTGTTGTTGAATTTGTTGGTGTTATCAATGTTTTTTTTATCTTTTGTGTGTTTTTCAATGTTGAGGCTGTTGAATATGCTGGTGATTTTGAATATTGAGGTTGTTGATGAGTTTGTTGGTGTTATCAATGGTTTTTTGGAATTTAGTGTTTTTTTCAAAGTTGAGGTTGATGCTGAATTTCTTGGTGATATACAGTTTTGAAGTTGTTGAATTTGTTCGTGATTTTCAATTTTGAGGTTTTTGTTGAATTTGTTGGCGTTATCAACGTTTATTTTGTTGAACTTTTTTGTAATTTTAAAGTTGAGGTTGTTGTTCAATTTGTTGGGGTTTTCAATATTGAGGTTGTTGTTGAATTTATTGGTGTTATCAATGTTATTTTTTGAACTTTTTTGTATTTATCAAAGCTGAAGTTGTTGTTGAATTTGTTGTTGTTTTTCAATGTTAAGGTTGTTGTTGAATTTGTTGTTGTTTTTCAATGTTGAGGTTGTAGTTGAATTTGTTGGTTTTTTTCAATGTTAAGGTTGTTGTTGAATTTGTTGGTGTTATCAATGTTATTTTATTTAACTTTTTTGTATTTTTGAAAGTTGAGGTTGTTGTTGAATTTGTTGGTGTTTTTCAAAGTTGAGGTTGTTGTTGAATTTTTTGGAGTTTTTCAAAGTTGAGGTTGTTGTTGAATATGTTGATGTTATCAATATTCTTTTTTAAACTTTTTTTTACTTTTAAAAGTTTAGGTTGTTGTTTAATTTGTTGTTGATTTTCAATGTTGACGTTGTTTTTGAATTTGTTGGCGTTTTTCATTGTTGAGGTTGTTGTTGAATTTGTTGGTGTTATCAATTTTTTTTTAAACTTTTTTGTACTTTTAAAAGTTGAGGTTGTTGTTGAATTTGTTGGTGTTTTTCAACATTGAGTTTGTTTTTGAATTTGTTCGTGATTTTCAACATTGAGTTTGTTGTTGAATTTGTTGGTGTCATCAATGTTTTTTTGTTGAACTTGTTTGTATTATTAAAAGTTGAGGTTGTTGTTGAATTTGTTGGTGTTATCAATGTTTTTTTGTTGAACTTGTCTGTATTTTTACAAGTTGAGGTTGTTGTTGAATTTTTTGGTGTTATCAATGTTTTTTTGTTGAACTTGTCTGTATTTTTACAAGTTGAGGTTGTTGTTGAATTTGTTGGTGTTTTTCAAAGTTGAGGTCGTTGAATTTGTTGGTGATTTTCAATATTTAGTTTGTTGTTGAATTTGTTGGTGTTATGAATGTTTTTTTTTGAACTTTTTTGTGTTTTTAAAAGTTGAGGTTGTTGGTGAATTTGTTGGTGATATTCATTGTTGAGGTTGTTGAATTTGTTGGTGATTTTCAATATTGAGATTGTTGTTTAATTTGATGGCGTTTTTCAAATTTGTGGTTGTTGAATTTTTTGGTGATTTTCAATAGTGAGGTTGTTGTTGAATTTGTTGGTGTTTTTCAATGTTGTGGTTGTTGTTCAATTTTTCGGTGTTTTTCATTGTTGAGGTTGTTGTTGAATTTGTTGGTGTTTTTCATTGTTGAGGTTGATGTTGAATTTGTTGGTGTTTTTCAATGGTTTGGTTTTTGTTGAATTTTTTGGTGTTTTCATTGTTGAGGTTATTGTTAAATTTGTTGGTGTTTTTCAATGTTGAGGTTGTTGTTGAATTTGTTGGTGTTGTCAATGTTTATTTTGTTGAACTTTTTTGTAGTTTTAAATGTTGAGGTTATTTGCTGAAGTTTTTAATTGCTTTTCAATGATGATGTTGTTGTTGAATTTGTTGGTGATTTTAAGTGTTGAGGTTACTGAATTTGTTGGTGATTGTAAATGTTGAGGTTGTTGTTGAATTGGATAGTGTCATCAATGTTTATTTTGTTGAACTTGTTTGCATTTTTAAAAGTTGTGGTTGTTGTTGAATTTGTTGGTGTTTTTCAAAGTTGAGGTCGTGGATTGTGTTGCTAATATTCAATATTGAGGTTGTTGTTGAATTTTTTGGTGTTATCAATGTTATTTTTTGAACTTTTTTGTATTTTTCAATTTTGAGGTTGTTGAACTTGTTGGTATTTTTCAATGTTGTGGTTGTTGTTGAATTTTTTGATTTTTTTTCAATGTTGAGGTTATTGCTGAATTTGTTGGTGGTTTTCAATGTTGAGGTTGTTGTTAAATTTGTTGGTGTTTTTCAATGTTGAGGTTGTTGTTGAATTTGTTAGGTGTTGTCAATGTTTATTTCGTTGAACTTTTTTGTAGTTTTAAAAGTTGAGATTATTTGCTGAAGTTTTAATTGCTTTTCAACGATGATGTGGTTGTTGAATTTGTTGGTGATTTTCAGTGTTGAGGTTGCTGAATTTGTTGGTGATTATAAACGTTGAGGTTGTTGTTGAATTGGATAGTGTCATCAATGTTTATTTTGTTGAACTTGTTTGCATTTTTAAAAGTTGTGGTTGTTGTTGAATTTATTGGTGTTGCCAATGTTTATATTGTTGAACTTTTTTTTACATTTAAGAGTTGAGGTTGTGGTTTAATTTGTTGATGTTATTCAATGTTGAGGTTGTTGTTGAATTTGGTGGTGTTTTTTAATGTTGTGGTTGTTGTTGAATTTTTTGCTGATTTTCAATATTGAGGTTGCTGTTGAATTTGTTTGTGTTATCAATGTTATTTTTTGAACTTTTTTGTATTTTTCAATTTCGTGGTTGTTGTTGAACTTGTTGACAATGTTTATTTTTTTGAACTTTTTTGTAGTTCTAAAAGTTGAGGTTATTTGCTGAATTTTTTATTGTTTTTCTTTCATGATGTTGTTGTTGAATTTGTTGGTGATTTTCAGTGTTGAGGTTGCTGAATTTGTTGGTGAAATTAAATGTTGCGGTTGTTGTTGAATTTGATAGTGTCAACAATGTTTATTTTGTTGAACTTGTTTGCATTTTTAAAAGTTGTGGTTGTTGTTGAATTTATTGGTGTTGTCAATGTTTATATTGTTGATTTTTTTTTGCATTTAAAAGTTGAGGTTGTTGTTTAATTTGTTGGTGTTTTTCAAAGTTGAGGTCATTGAATTTGTTGGCGTTTTTCAATGTTGAGGTTGTTGTTGAATTTGTTGGTGATTTTCAATGGTGAAGTTATTGTTGAATTCATCGGTGATTTTCAATATTGAGTTTGTTGTTGAATTTGTTGGTGTTATCAATGTTTTTTTGTTGAACTTGTTTGTATTTTTAAAAGTTGAGGTTGTTGTTGAATATGTTAGTAATTTCAATATTTAGGTTGTTGTTGAATTTGTTGGCATTTTTCAATGCTGAGGTTTTTTTTGAATTTGTTGGTGATTTTCAATATTGAGGTTGTTGCTGAAATTGTTGGTGTTTTGAATGTTATTTTTTGAACTTTTTTGTATTTTTCAATGTTGAGGTTGTTGGTGAATTGTTGGTATTTCTGAATGTTGCGGTTGTTGTTGAATTTTTTGGTGTTTATCATTGTTGAGGTTGTTGTTGAATTTGTTGGTGTTTTTCAGTATTGAATTTGTTGTTGAATTTGTTGGTGTTTTTCAATGTTGAGGTTGTTGTTGAATTTGTTGGTGTTTTGCAATGTTGATGTTGTTTTTGAATTTGTTTCTGTTATCAATGTTTTCCTTTGAACTGTTTTGTGTTTGTCAATATTGAGGTTCTTGTTGAATTTATTGGTGTTTTTCAATATTGATGTTGCTCTTGAATTAGTTGGTGTTATCAATGTTATTTTTTGAACTTTTTTGTATTTTTCAATTTTGAGGTTGTTGAACTTGTTGGTATTTTTCAATATTGTGGTTGTTGTTAAATTTTTTCATTTTTTTCATTGTTGAGGTTGTTGAATTTGTTGGTGTTATCAATGCTATTTTTTGAACTTTTTTGTATTTTTCAATATTGAGGTTGTTTTAGAATTTGTTGGTGTTTTTCAGTATTGAATTTGTTGTTGAATTTGTTGGTGTTTTTCAATGTTGAGGTTGTTGTTGAATTTGTTGGTGTTTTCCAATGTTGATGTTGTTTTTGAATTTGTTTCTGTTATCAATGTTTTCCTTTGAACTGTTTTGTGTTTGTCAATATTGAGGTTCTTGTTGAATTTATTGGTGTTTTTCAATATTGATGTTGCTCTTGAATTAGTTGGTGTTATCAATGTTATTTTTTGAACTTTTTTGTATTTTTCAATTTTGAGGTTGTTGAACTTGTTGGTATTTTTCAATATTGTGGTTGTTGTTGAATTGTTTCGTTTTTTTCATTGTTGAGGTTGTTGTTGAATTTGTTGGTGTTTTTCAATTGTTAGGTTTTTGTTGAATTTTTTGGTGTTTTCATTGTTGAGGTTGTTGTTAGATTTGTTGTTTTTTTTTCAATGTTGAGGTTGTTGTTGAATTTATTGGTGTTTTTCAATGTTGAGGTTGTTGTTGAATTTGTTGGTGTTGTCAATGTTTATTTTGTTGAACTTTTTTGTTGTTTTAAAAGTTGAGGTTATTTGCTGAAGTTTTTATTGCTTTTCAATGATGATGTGGTTGTTGAATTTGTTGGTGATTTTCAGTGTTGAGGTTGCTGAGTTTGTTGGTGACTTTAATTGTTGAGGTTGTTGTTGTATTGGATAGTGTCATCAATGTCTATTTTGTTGAACTTTTTTTTACTTTTAAATGTTGAGGTTGTTGTTTATTTTGTTGGCGTTTTTCAAAATTGAGGTCGTTGAATTGTTTGGTAATTTTCAAAATTGAGATTGTTGCTGAATTTGTTGGTGATATTCATTGTTGAGGTTGTTGAATTTGTTGGTGATTTTCAATTTTGAGGATGTTGTAGAATTTGTTGGTGTTTTTCAATATTGAGGTTTTTGATTAATTTGTTGGCATTATCAATGTTATTTTTTCAATTTTTTTTTTGAATGTTGAGGTTGTTGTTGATTTTGTTGGTGTTTTTCAATGTTGAGATTGTAGTTCAATTTGTTGGTGTTTTTCAATGTTGAGGTTGCTGTTGAATTTGTTGGTGTTATCAATGTTTATTTTGAACTTTTTTGTATTTTTGAAAGTTGAGGTTGTTGAATTTGTTGGTGTTTATCAATGATGAGGTTCTTGTTGAATTTATTGGTGTTTTTCAATGTTGATGTTGTTGAATTTGTTGGTGATTTACAATATTGGGTTTGTTGTTGTATTTGTTAATGTTATCAATGTTTTTTTTGTTGAACTTGTTTGTATTTTTAAAAGTTGAGGTTGTTGTTGAATTTGTTGGTGTTTTTCATTGTTGAGGTTGTTGTTGAATTTTTTGGTTTTATCAATGTTCTTTTTTCAACTTTTTTGTACTTTTAAATGTTGAGGTTCTTGTTGGTGTTATCAATGTTTTTTTGTTGAACATGTTTGTATTTTTAAAAGTTGAGGTTGTTGTTGAATTTTTTGGTGTTTTTCAAAGTTAAGGTCGTTGAATTTGTTGGTGGTTTTCAATATTGAGGTTGTTGTTGAATTTGATGGCGTTATCAATGTTTTTTTGTTGAAATTGTTTTTATTTTTAAAAGTTGAGGTTGTCGTTGAATTTTTTGGTGTTTTTCAAAGTTGAGGTCGTTGAATTTGTTGGTGATTTTCAATGTTGAGGTTGTTGTTGAATTTGTTGGTCTTGTCAATATTTATTTTGTTGAACTTTTGTGTAGTTTTATAAGTTGAGGTTATTTGCTGAAGTTTTAATTGCTTTTCAATGATGATGTGGTTGTTGAATTGGTTGGTTATTTTCAGTGTTGAGGTTGCTGAATTTGTTGGTGATTTTAAATGTTGAGGTTGTTGTTGAATTTATTGGTGTTGTCAATGTTTATATTGTTGATTTTTTTTTTACATTTAAAAGTTGAGGTTGTTGTTTAATTTGTTGGTGTTTTTCAAAGTTGAGGTCGTTGAATTTGTTGGCGTTTTTCAATGTTGAGGTTGTTGTTGAATTTGTTGGTGATTTTCAAAGGTGAAGTTGTTGTTGAATTCATCGGTGATTTTCAATATTGAGTTTGTTGTTGAATTTGTTGGTGTTATCAATGTTTTTTTGTTGAACTTGTTTGTATTTTTAAAAGTTGAGGTTGTTGTTGAATATGTTGGTGTTTTCAATATTTAGGTTGTTGTTGAATTTGTTGCTATTATCAAAGTTTTTTAAAAACTTTTTGGTGTTTTTCAAATTTAAGTTTGTTGCTGAATTTGCTGATGATATTCACTGCTGAGGTTGTTGTTGAATTTGTTGGCATTTTTCAATGCTGAGGTTTTTTTTGAATTTGTTGGTGATTTTCAGTATTGAGGTTGTTGCTGAAATTGTTGGTGTTATGAATGTTATTTTTTGAACTTTTTTGTATTTTTCAATGTTGAGGTTGTTGGTGAATTTGTTGGTATTTCTGAATGTTGCGGTTGTTGTTGAATTTTTTGGTGTTTATCATTGTTGAGGTTGTTGTTGAACTTGCTAGTGTTTTTCAGTATTGAATTTGTTGTTGAATTTGTTGGTGTTTTTCAATGTTGAGGTTGTTGTTGAATTTGTTGGTGTTTTTCAATTTTGATGTTGTTTTTGAATTTGTTTCTGTTATCAATGTTTTCCTTTGAACTGTTTTGTGTTTGTCAATATTGAGGTTCTTGTTGAATTTATTGGTGTTTTTCAATATTGATGTTGCCCATGAATTTGCTGGTGTTATCAATGTTATTTTTTGAACTTTTTTGTATTTTTCATTGTTGAGGTTGTTGTTGAATTTGTTGGTGGTTTTCAATGTTGAGGTTGTTGTTGAATTTGTTGGTGTTTTTCAATTGTTAGGTTTTTGTTGAATTTTTTGGTGTTTTCATTGTTGAGGTTGTTGTTAGATTTGTTGTTTTTTTTTCAATGTTGAGGATGTTGTTGTATTGGATAGTGTCATCAATGTCTATTTTGTTGAACTTTTTTTTACTTTTAAATGTTGAGGTTGTTGTTTAATTTGTTGGCATTTTTCAAAGTTGAGGTCGTTAAATTTGTTGGTGATTTTCAAAATTTAGTTTGTTGCTTAATTTGTTAGTGATATTCATTGTTGAGGTTTTTTGAATTTGTTGTTGATTTTCAATGTTGAGGTTGTTGTTGAATTTGTTGGTGTTTTTCAATATTGAGGTTTTTGTTGAATTTGTTGGCGTTATCAAGGTTATTTTTTGAACTTTTTTGTATTTTTGAAAGTTGATGTTGTTGTTGAATTTGTTGGTATTTTTAAATGTTGAGTTTGTTGCTGAATTTTTTAGTGTTTTTCATTGTTGAAGTTGTTGTTGAATTTGTTGGTGTTTTTCAATGTTGAGGTTGTTCAATTTGTTGCTGATTTTCAATATTGAGGTTGTTGCTGAACTTGTTGGTTTTATCAATGTTCTTTTTTGAACTTTTTTTTAATTTTAAATGTTGAGGTTGTTGTTGAATTTTTTGGTGTTTTTCAATTTTGAGGTTGTTGAATTTGCTGGTGATTTTCAAAATTGAGGTTGTTGTTGAATTTGTTGGTGTTTTTCAATGTTGATATTGTTGTTGAATTTGTTGCTGATTTTTAATGTTGAGTTTGTTGTTGAACATGTTGGTGTCTTTCAATATTGAGGTTTTTGTTGAATTTGTTGGTGTTTTTCAATGTTGAGGTTGTTGTTGAATTTGTTGGTGATTTTCAATATTGTGGTTGTTGTTGAATTTGTTGGTGTTATAAATGTTATTTTTTGAACTTTTTTGTATTTTTCAATGTTGAGGTTGTTGTTGAATTTGTTGGTGTTTTTCAATGTTGAGGTTGTTGTTGAATTTGTAGGTGTTTTTGATTGTTGAGGTTGTTGTTGAATTTTTTGCTGATTTTCAATGTTGGTGTTGTTCTTGCATTTGTTGGTGATTTTCAATGTTGAGGTTGCTGTTGAATTTGTTGGTGTTAACAATGTTATTTTTTGAACTTTTTTGTATTTTTTCAATGTTGAGGTTGTTGTTGAATTTGTTGCTATTTTTCAATGTTGAAGTTGTTGTTAAATTTGAAGGTGTTTTTCATTGTTGAGGCTTTTGTTGAATTTCTTGGCGTTTTTCATTGTTGAGGTTCTTGTTGAATTTGTTGGTGATTTTCAAAATTGATGTTGTTGAATTTGTTGGTGATTTTCAATGTTGAGGTTGTTGTTGAATTTGTTGGTGATTTTCAATATTGAGGTTGTTGTTGAATTTGTTGGTGATTTTCAATGTTGAGATTATTGAATTTGTTGGTGATTTTCAATGTTGAGGTTGTTGTTGAATTTGTTGGTGTCTATCAATATTGAGGTTGCTGTTGAATTTGTTGGTGTTTTTCAATGTTGAGGTTGTTGTTGAATTTGTAGGTGTTATCAATGTTTTTTTTGAACTTTTTCTCTTCTTTTAAAAGTTGAGGTTGTTGTGCAATTTGTTGGTGATTTTCAATGTTGAGGTTGTTGAGTTTGTTGGTGTTTTTCAATGTTGAGGTTGTTGTTGAATTTGTTGTTGATTTTCAATATTGTGGTTCATGTTGAATTTTTGGTGTTCTTCAATGCTGAGATTTTTGTTGAATTTGTTGGTGATTTTCAATATTGAAGTTGTTGAATTTGTTGGTCATTTTAAATGTTCAGGTTGTTGTTGAATTTGTTTGTGTCTTTCAATATTGAGGTTATTGTTGAATATGTTGGTGTTTTTCAATGTTGAGGTTGCTGTTGAATTTGTTGGTGTGTTTCATTTTTGAGATTGTTCTTGAATTTGTTGGTGTTATCAACGTTTTTTGTTGAACTTGTTTATATTTTTAAAAGTTAAGGTTGTTGTTGAATTTGTTGGTGTTTTTCAGTATTGAGGTTGTTGTTGAATTAATTGTTGATTTTCAATATTGATTTTGTTGTTGAATTTGTTGGGGTTATCAAAATTAATTTTTGAACTTTTATGTAGTTTCAAATGTTGAGATTGTTGTTGAATTTTTGGTGTTATCAATGTATTTTTTGAACTTTTTCTCTTTTAAAACCAAAGGTTGTTCTTGAATTTGTTGGTATTTTTCAATGTTGCGGTTTTTGATTAATTTTTTGGTGTTTATCATTGTTGAGGTTGTTAATGTTGTTGGTGTTTTTCAATGTTGAGATTGTTGTTGAATTTTTTGGTGTTATCAATGTTTTTTGTTGAACTGGTTTGTATTTTTAAAAGTTAAGGTTGTTGTTGAATTTGTTGGTGTTTTTCAATGTTGAGGTTGTTCAATTTCTTGGTGATTTTCAACATTGAGGTTGTTGTTGAATTTGTTGGTTTTATCAATGTTCTTTTTAGAACTTCTTTGTCCTTTTAAATGTTAAGGATGTTGGTGAATTTGTTGGAGTTTTTCAATGTTTATGTTGTTGGTGAATTTGTTGGAGATTTTCAATATTGAGGTTGTTGTTGAATTTCTTCGCGTTTTTCAATGCTGAGATTCTTGTTGAATTTGTTGCTGATTTTAAATGTTGAGGTTGTTGTTGAACTTGTTGGTGTCTTTCAATATTGAGGTTGTTGTTGAATTTATTGGTGTTTTTCATTGTTGAGGTTGTTGTTGAATTTGTTGCTGTTTTTCAATGCTGAGATTCTTGTTGAATTTGATGGTGATTTTCAATATTGAGGTTGTTGTTGATTTGTTGGTGTTATCAAAGTTAATTTATGATCTTGTTTGTATTTTTGAAAGTTGAGATTGTTGAATTTGTTGGTGTATTTAAATGTTGTGGTTGTTTTTGAATTTGTTGGTGTTTTTCATTGTTGAGGTTGTTGTTGAATTTGTTGGTGATCTTCAATGTTCAGGTTGTTGAATTTGTTGGTGTTTTTCAATGTTGAGGTCGTTGTTGAACTTGTTGGTGTCATTCAATTTTGAGGTTGTTGTTGAATTTGTTGGTATTTTTCAATGTTGAGGTTGTTGTTGAATTTGTTGGTGATATCAATGTTGTGGTTGTTGTTGAATTTGTTTATGATTTTCAGTATAAATTTTCTTGCTGAATTTGTTGGTGATATCAATGTTAGTTTTTGAACTTATTTGTATATTTCAATGTTGAGGTTGTTGTTGAATTTGTTGGTGTTTTTCATGGTTGAGGTTGTTGTTGAACTTGTTGGTGTCTTTCAATATTGAGGTTGTTTTTGAATTTGTTGGTGTTTTTCAACGTTGAGCTTGTTGTTGAATTTGTTGGTTTTTTCAATTGTTGTTGAATTTGTTTTTGATTTTTAATATTGAGTTTGTTGCTGAATTTGTTGGTGTAATCAATGTTATTTTTTGAACTTTTTTGTATTTTTCAATGTTGAGGTAGTTGTTGAATTTTTGGTTTTATCAATGTTTTTTGAACTTCTCTTTTAAAAGTTGAGGTTATTGTTGAATTTGTTAATATTTTTCATTGTTGAGGTAGTTGTTGAAATTGTTGGTGTTATCAATGTTTTTTGAACTATTTTCTATTTTTCAATGTTAAGGTAGTTGTTGAATTTGTTGGTGTTATCAATGTTAGTTTTTGAACTTTTTTGTATTTTTCAATGTTGAGGTTGTTGTTGAATTTGTTGGTGTTTTTCAATGTTGAGCTTGTTGTTGAATTTGTTGGTGTTATCAATGTTTCTTTTGAACTTTTTCTCTTCTTTTAAAAGTTGAGGTTTTTGTTGAATTTTTTGGTGATTTTCAATATTGAGGCTGTTTTTGAATTTGTTGGTGATTTTCAATATTGAGTTTTTTGTTGAATTTGTTGGTGTTAACAATATTATTTTTTGAAATATTTTGTAGTTTTCAACGTTGAGCTTGTTGTTGAATTTGTTGGTATTTTTCTTTGTCGAGGTTGTTGAAGTTGTTGGTGTTTTTCAATGTTGAGGTTGTTTGTTGAATTTGTTGGTGATTTTCAATATTGCTTTTGTTGAATTTGTTGTTGATTTTCAATGTTGAGGTTGTTGTTGAATTTGTTGGTGTTTTTCAAAGTTGAGGTTGTTGTTGAATTTGCAGGTTTTTTTAAATGTTAAGGTTGTTGTTGAATTTGTTGGTGCTTTTCAATGTTGAGGTTGTTGTTTTATTTGTTGTTGATTTCCAATGTTAAGGTTGTTGTTAAATTTGTTGGTGATTTTCAATATTGAGGTTGTTGTTGAATTTGATGGTGATTTTCAATATTGATGTTGTTGAATTTGCAGGTGATTTTCAATGTTGACGTTGTTGTTGAATTTGTTGTTGCTTTTCAATGTTGAGATTGTTGTCGAACATGCTGGTGTCTTTCAATATTGAGGTTTTTGTTGAATTTGTTGGTGTTTTTCAATGTTGAGGCTGTTGTCGAATTTGTTGATGATTTTCAATATTGTGGTTGCTGTTGAATTCGTTGGTGTTATAAATGTTATTTTTTGAACTTTTTTGTATATTTCAATGTTGAGGTTGTTGTTGAATTTGTTGGTATTTTTCAATGTTGTGGTTGTTGTTGAATTTGTTGCTGTTTTTCAATGTTGAGGTTGTTGCTGAATTTGTTGGTAATTTTCAATGTTGAGGTTGTTGTTGAATTTGTAGGTGTTTTTGATTGTTGAGGTTGTTGTTGAATTTGTAGGTGTTTTTGATTGTTGAGGTTGTTGTTGAATTTGTTGGTGTTATCAATGTTATTTTTTGAACTTTTTGTAATTTTGAAAGTTGAGATTTTTGTTGAATTTGTTGGGTTTTTTCAATGTTGAGGTTGTTGTTGAATTTGTTGGTGTTTTTCAATGTTCAGGTTGTTGTTGAATTCGTTGGTGTTTTTCAATGTTGAGGTTGTTGTTGAATTTGTTGGTGTTATCAATGTTATTTTTTGAACTTTTTTGTAATTTTGAAAGTCGAGATTTTTGTTGAATTTGTTGGAATTCTTCAATGTTGAGGTTGTTCTTCAATTTGTTGGTGATTTTCAATGTTGAGGTTGTTGTTGAATTTGTTGTTGTCATTCAATATTGAGGTTGTTGTTGAATTTGTGGTGTTTTTCAAAGTTGAGTTTGGTGTTGAATTTGTTGGTGTCTTTCAATATTGTGGTTGTTGTTGAATTTTTTAGCGTTTTTCAATGTTGAGGTTGTTGTTGAATTTGTTGGTGTGATCAATGTTTGTTTGAACTTTTTCTCTTCTTTTAAAAGTTAAGGTTGTTGTTGAATTCGTTGGTGTTATCAATGTTATTTTTTGAACTTTTTTGTATTTTTCAATGTTGAGGTTGTTGTTGAATTTGTTGGTGTTCTTCATTGTTGAGGTTGTTGTTGAATTTGTTGCTGTTTTTCAATGTTGAGGTTGTTGATTTTGTTGGTGATTTTCAGTATTGAGGTTGTCGTTGAATTTGTTGGTGACGTTCAATATTGAGATTGTTTTTGTATTTGTTGGCGTTTTTCAGTGTTGAGGTTGTTGTTGAATTTGTTCCTGTTATCAATGTTTTTTTTGCACTTTTTCTATTCTTTTAAAAGTTGAGGTTGTTCTTGAATTTGTTGGTGATTTTCAAAGTTGAGGTTGTTGTTGAATTTGTTGTTGATTTTCAATGTTGAGTTTTTTGTTGAATTTGTTGGTGTTATCAATGTAATTTTGAAATTTTTTTTGTAGTTTTCAATGTTGAGCTTGTTGTTGAATTTGTTGGTATTTTTCAATGTAGCGGTTGTTGTTGAATTTTTTGGTGTTTTTCATTGTTGAGGATGTTGAAGATGTTGTTGTTTTTCAATGTTGAGGTCGTTGTTGAATTTATTGGTGATTTTCAATATTTAGATTGTTGTTGAATTTGTTGGTGATTTTCAATATTGATGTTGTTGAATTTGTTGGTGGTTTTCAATGTTGAGGTTGTTGTTGAATTTGTAGGTTTTTTTCAATGTTGAGGTTGTTGTTGAATCTGTTGGTGCTTTTCAATGTTGAGGTTGTTGTTGTATTTGTTGTTGATTTTCAATGTTGAGCTTGTTGTTGAATTTGTTGGTATTATTCAATGTAGCGGTTGTTGTTGAATTTTTTGGTGTTTTTCATTGTTGTGGTTGTTGTTGAATTCCTTGGTGTTATTCAGTGTTGAGCTTGTTGTTGAATTTGTTGGTTTTCTTCCATGTTGAGGTTGTTGTTGAATTTGCTGTTGATTATCAATATTGAGTGTGTTGTTGAATTTGATGGTGTTATCAATGCTATTTTTTGAACTTTTTTGTATTTTTCAATATTGAGGTTGTTGTTGAATTTGTTGGTGTTTTTCAATGTTGAGATTGGTTTTGAATTTTTTGGTGACTTTCAATATTGAGATTGTTGTTGAATTTGTTGGCGTTTTTCAATGTTGAGCTTGTTGTTGAATTTGTTGCTGTTATCAATGCTATTTTTTGAACTTTTTTGTATTTTTCAATATTGAGGTTGTTTTAGAATTTGTTGGTGTTTTTCAATGTTGAGGTTGTTGTGGAATTTGTAGGTATTTTTCATTGTTGAGGTTGTTGTTGAATTTGATGATGCTTTTAAATTTTGGGGTTGTTGTTGTATTTATTGTTGATTTTCAAGATTGAGCTTTTTGTTGAATTTGTTGGTGTTATCAATGTTGAGGTTATTGTTGAATTTATTATGTTTTTCATTGTTGAGGTTGTTGTTGTATTTGTTGGTATTTTTGAATATTGACGTTGTTGTTGAATTTGTTGGCGTTTTTCATTGTTGATGTTGTCGTTGAATTTGTTGGTGTTTTTCAATGTTGATTTTGTTGAATTTGTTGGTGTTTTTCAATGCTGAGGTTGTTGTTGAATTTGTTGGTGTTTTTCATTGTTGAGGTTTTTGAATTTGTTGGTGTTATCAATGTTTATTACGAACTTTTACTCTTCTTTTAAAAGTTGAGGTTTTTGTTGAATTTGTTGGTGTTTTTCAATGTTGAGCTTGTTGTTGAATTTGTTGTTGATTTTCAATATTGAGTTTGCTGTTGAATTTGTTGTTGTTATCAATGTTATTTTTTGAACTTTTTTGTATTTTCCAATGTTGAGGTTGTTGTTGAATTTGTTGTTTTTTTAATGTTGAGGTTGTTGTTGAATTTGTTGGTGAATTTCAATGTTGATGTTGTTGTTGAATTTGTTGTTGATTTTCAATATTGAGTTTGCTGTTGAATTTGTTGTTTTTTTCAATGTTGCTGTTGTCGAATTTTTTGCTGTTTTTCATTGTTGAGTTTGTTGAAGTTGTTGGTGTTATTCAATGTTGAGGTTGTTCAATTTGTTGGCGATTTTCAATATTGAGGTTGTTGTTGAACTTGTTGGTTTTAGCAATGATCTTTTTTGAACTTTTTCTCTTCTTTTAAAAATTGAGGTTGTTGTTGAATTTGTTGGTGTTTTTCAATGTTGTGGTTGTTGTTGAATTTGTTGTTGATTTTCAATATCGAGTTTGATTTTGAATTTGATGGTGTTATCAATGTTATTTTGTGAACTTTTTTGTATTTTTCAATGTTGAGTTTGTTGTTGAATTTGTTGGTGTTATCAATGTTATTTTTCAAACTTTTTTGCATTTTTCAATGTTGAGGATGTAGTTGAATTTTTTGGAGTTATCAATGTTTGTTTTGAACTTTTTCTCTTCTTTTAAATGTTGAGGTTGTTCTGGAATTTGTTCCTATTTTTCATTGTTGCGGCTGTTAATTTTTTTGGTGCTTTTCATTGTTGAGGTTGTTGAGGTTGTTGGTGTTTTTCAATGTTAAGGTTGTTGTTGCATTTGTTGGTGTTTTTCAATGTTGATGTTGTTCAATTTGTTGGTGATTTTCAATATTGAGGTTGTTGTTGAACTTGTTGGTGTTATCAATGTATTTTCTTTAACTTTTTCTCTTCTTTTAAAAGTTGAGGTTTTTGTTGAATTTGTTGTTGATTTTCAATATCGAGTATGTTGTTGAATTTGATGTTGTTATCAATGTTATTTTTTGAACTTTTTTGTAATTTTCAATGTTTAGGTTGTTGTTGAATTTGTTGGTGTTTTTCATTGTTGAAGTTGTTGTTGAATTTGTCGGTGTTATCAATGATTTTCTTGAACTTTTTATCTTCTTTTAAAATTTGAGGTTGTTTTTGTATTTGTTAGTGTTTTTCAAAGTTGAGGTTGTTGAAGTTGTTCGTGTTTTTCAATGTTGATGTTGTTGTTGAATTTGTTGGTGTTTTTCATTGTTGATGTTGTTGTTGAATTTGTTGGTGTTTTTCAATATTGAGGTTGTTGTTGAATTTGTTGGTGTTTTTCATTGTTGAGATTGTTGTTGAATTTGATGCTGTTTTTCAATGTTGAGGTTTTTGTTTAATTTGTTGGTGTTTTTCATTGTAGAGGTTTTTGGTGAATTTGTTGGTGTTATTAATGTTTTTTGTTGAACTTATTTGTATTTTTAAAAATTAAGGTTGTTGTTGAATTTGTTGGTGTTTTTCAATGTTGGGGTTGTTGTTGAATGTATTGGGTTTTTTTTTCATTGTTGAAGTTGTTGTTGAATTTGTTGGTGATTTTCAATGTTGAGGTTGTTGCTGAATTTGTTGGAATTATGAATGTTATTTTTTGAACTGTTTTATATTTTTGATAGTTGAGATTGTTGTTGAATTTGTTGGTTCATTTCAATGTTGAGGTTGTTTTTGAATTTGTTGGTGTTTTTCAATGTTGAGGTAGTTGTTGAATTTATTGGTGTTTTTCATTGTTGCGGTTTTTGTTGAATTTGTTGTTGATTTTCGATGTTGAGGTTGTTGTTGAATTTGTTGTTGTTTTTCAATGTTGAGGTTGTTGTTGAATTTGTTGGTATTATCATTGTTATTTTTTGAACATTTTGTATTTTTCAATGTTGAGGTTGTTGTGGAATTTGTTGGTTTTATCAATGTTGAGGTTGTTTAATTTGTTGGTGATTTTCAATATTGAGCTTGTTGTTGAATTTGTTGGTGTTTTTCATTGTTGAGGTTGTTTAATTTTTTGGTGTTTTTCATTGTTGAGATTGTTGAAGTTGTTGTTGTTTTTCAATGTTGAGGTTGTTGTTGAATTTGTTGGTGTTTTTCATTGTTGAGGTTGTTGAAGTTGTTGTTGTTTTTCAATGTTGAGGTTGTTGTTGAATTTGTTGGTGTTTTTCATTGTTGAGGTTGTTCAATTTGTTGGTGATTTTCAATGTTGAGGTTGTTGTTGAACTTGTTGGTTTTATCAATGTTCTTTTTTGAACTTTTTCTCTTTAAAAAGTTGAGGTTGTTGTTGAATTTGTTGGTGTTTTTCATTGTTGAGGTTTTTGTTGAATTTGTTTTTCTTATCAATGTTTTTTGTTGAACTTGTTTGTATTTTTAAAAGTTAAGGTTGTTGTTGAATTTGTTGGTGTTTTTCAATGTTGAGGTTGTTCTTGAATTTTTGGGTGTTTTTCATTGTTGAATTTGTTGTTGAATTTTGTTTGTGATTTTCAATGTTGAGGTTGTTGAATTTGTTGGTGATTTTCAACGTTGATGTTGTTGTTGAATTTATTGATGTTTGTCATTGTTGAGGTTGTTGTTGAATTTGTTGTTATTTTTGAATGTTGAGGTTGTTGTTGAATTTGTTGGTGTTTTTCATTGTTGAGGTTGTTGTTGAATTTGTTGGTGTTTTTCAATGTTGATTTTGTTGAATTTGTTTGAGTTATCAATTTATTTTTGACCTTTTTCTCTTCTTTGAAAAGTCGAGGTAGTTGTTGAATTTGTTGATATTTTTCAATGTTGCGGTTATAGTAATTTTTGCTGTTTTTCATTGTTGAGTTTGTTGAAGTTGTTGGTGTTTTTCAATGTTGAGGTTGTTGTTGAATTTGTGGTTGCTTTTTATTGTTGAGGTTGTTGTTGAATTTGTTGATATTTTTCAATGTTGCAGTTATAGAATTTTTTGCTGTTTTTCATTGTTGTGTTTGTTGACGTTGATGTTGGTGTTTTTCAATGTTGAAGTTGTTGTTGAATTTGTTTGTGTTATCAATATTTTTTGTTGAACTTGTTTTTTTTTTTAAAGTTAAGGTTCTTGTAGAATTTGTTGATGTTTTTCCATGTTGAGTTTGTTCAATTTGTTAATGATTTTCAATATGGAGGTGATTGTTGAAGTTGTTGGTTTTATCAATGTTCTTTTTTGAACTGTTTCTCTTCTTTTAAAAGTTGAGGTTTTTGTTGAATTTGTTGGTATTTTCAATGTTGTGGTTGATGTTGAATTTGTTGTTGATTTTCAATATCGAGTTTGTTGTTGAATTTGATGGTGTTTTTCAATTTTATTTTTTGAACTTTTTTGTATTTTTCAATTTTGCGGTTGTTGTTGAATTTGTTTGTGTTATCAATGTTATTTTTCGATCTTTATTGTATTTTTCAATGTTGAGGATGTTGTTGAACTTGTTGGTGTTATCAATGTTTTTTTTGAACATTTTCTCGTCTTTTAAATGTTGAGGTTGTTGTTGAATTTGTTGGTATTTTTCATTGTTGCGTTTGTTAAATTTTTTGGTATTTTTCATTGTTGAGGTTGTTGAAGTTGTTGGTGTTTTTCATTGTTGACGTTGTTTTTGAATTTGTTGGTGTTTTTCATTGTTGAGGTTGTTGTTGAATTTGTTGGTGATATCAATGCTTTTTGTTGATTTTTTTTGTATTTAATAAAGTTAAGCTTGTTGTAGAATTTGTTGGTGTTTTTCAATGTTGAGGTTGTTCAATTTGTTGGTGATTTTCAATATTGAGGTTGTTGTTGAACTTGTTGGATTTATCAATGTTCTTTTTTGAACTTTTTCTCTTCTTTTAAAAGTTGAGGTTGTTGTTGAATTTGTTGGAGTTTTTCAATGTTGAGCTTGTTGTTGAATTTGTTGTTGATATTCAATATCGAGTTTGTTGTTGAATTTAATGGTGTTATCAATGTTATTTTTCGAACTTTTTTGTATTTTTCAATGTTGAGGTTGTTGTTTAATTTGTTGGTGTTATCAATGTTTTTTTTGAACTTTTTCTCTTCTTTTAAAAGTTGAGGTTGTTGAATTTTTTGGTGTTTTTCATTGTTGAGGTTGTTGAAGTTGTTGGTTTTTTTCATTGTTGATGTTGTTGTTGAATTTGTTGGTGTTTTTCAATGTTGAGGTTGTTGTTGAACATGTTGGTGTTTTTCAATGTTGAGGTTGTTGTTGAATTTAATTTTGTTGTTTAATGATGAGGCTGTTGTTGAATTTAATGGTGTTGTTTAATGTTGAGGTTGTTGCTGAATTTATTGGTGTTTTTCAGTGTTGATTTTGTTGAATTTGATGCTGATTTTCAATTGTGGTTGTTCTTGAATTTGTTGCTGTTATGAATGTTATTTCATTCATTGGTGTTTTTCAATGTTGTAGTTGTTGTTGAATTTGTTGATATTTTTCAATGTTGCGGTTATAGAATTTTTTGCTGTTTTCCATTGTTGAGTTCGTTGACGTTGTTGTTGGTGTTTTTCAATGTGGAGGTTGTTGTTGAATTTGTGGTTGTTTTTTATTGTTGAGTTTGTTGTTGAATTTGTTTGTGTTATCAATGTTTTTTGTTGAACTTGTTTTTTTTTAAAGTTAAGGTTGTTGTAGAATTTGTTGATGTTTTTCAATGTTGATTTTCTTCAATTTGTTGGTCATTTTCAATATGGAGGTGATTGTTGAACTTGTTGATTTTATCAATGTTCTTTTTTGAACTGTTTCTCTTCTTTTAAAAGTTGAGGTCGTTGTTGAATTTGTTGGTTTTTTCAATGTTGTGGTTGATGTTGAATTTGTTGTTGATTTTCAATATCGAGTTTGTTGTTGAATTTGATGGTGTTATCAATGTTATTTTTTGAACTTTTTTGTATTTTTCAATGTTGAGGTTGTTGTTGAATTTGTTGGTGTTATCAATGTTCTTTTTTGAACTTTTTCTCTTCTTTTAAAAGTTGAGGATGCTGTTGAATTTGTTGGTGTTTTTCAATGTTGAGCTTGTTGTTGAATTTGTTGGTTTTTTTCAATGTTGCGGTTGTTGTTGAATTTGTTGTTGATTTTCAATATCGCGTTTTTTGATGAAATTGATGGTGTTATCAATGTTATTTTTTGATCATTTTTTTATATTTCAATGTTGAGGTTGTTGTTGAATTTGTTGGTGTTATCAATGTTATTTTTCAAACTTTTTTGTATTTTCCAATGTTGAGGTTGTTGTTGAATTTGTTCGTGTTATCAATGTTTTTTTTGAACTTTTTCTCTTCTTTTAAAAGTTGAGGTTGTTGAAGTTATTGGTATTTTTCATTGTTGCGATTATTTAATTTTTTGGTGTTTTTCATTGTTGAGATTGTTGCAGTTGTTGGTGTTTTTCAATGTTGAGGTTGTTGTTGAATTTGTTGGTGTTTTTCATTGTTGATGTTGTTGTTGAATTTGTTTGTGTTTTTCAATGTTGCGGTTGATGTTCAATTTTTTGGTGTTTTTCATTGTAGACTTTGTTGTTAAATTTGTTGTTGATTTTCAATGTAGAGGTTTTTCTTGAATTTGTTGGTGTTATGAATGTTAATTTCTGAACTTTTTTGTATTTTTGAAAGCTGAGATTGTTGTTGAAATTTTGGTTTATTTCAATGCTGAGGTTGTTGTTGAATTTGTTGGTGTTTTTCATTGTTGAGGTTGTCGTTGAATTTGTTGTTGTTTTTCCATGTTGAGGTTGATGTTGAAATTTTTGCTGTTATCAATATTATTTTTTGAACATTTATTGTATATTTGAAAGTTGAGCTTGTTCTTGAATTTATTGTTTTTTTTCAATGTTGAAGTTGTTGTTGAATTTAATGGTGTTGTTGAATGTTGAGGTTGTTGTTGAATTTATTGGTGTTTTTCTATGTTGATTTTGTTGAATTTGTTACTGATTTTCAATTGAGGTTGTTCTTGAATTTGTTGGTGTTATCAATGTTGAGGTTGTTGTTGAATTTGTTGTTGATTTTCAATGTTGAGTTTGTTGTTGAATTTGTTCGTGTTATCAATGTTATTTTTTGAACTTTTTTGTATTTTTCAATGTTGAGGTTGTTGTTGAATTTGTAGGTGTAATCCATGTTATTTTTCGAACTTTTTTGTATTTTTCAATGTTGAGGTTGATGTTGAATTTGTTGGTGTTATCAATGTTTTTTTTGAACTTTTTCTCAATTTTTAAAAGTTGAGGTTGTTGAATTTGTTGATATCTTTCATTGTTGGGGTTCTTTATTTTTTTGTTTTTTTTCATTGTTGAGGTTGTTGTTGAATTTGTTGGTGATTTTCAATGTAGAGGTTTTTCTTGAATTTTTTGGTGTTATGAATGTTATTTTTTGAACTTTTTTCTATTTTTAAAAGTTGAGATTGTTGTTGAAATTGTTGGTTTATTTAAATGCTGAAGTTGTTGTTGAATTTGTTGGTGTTTTTCAATGTTGAGGTGGTTGTTGAATTTAATGGTGTTGTTTAACGATGAGGTTGTTGTTGAATCTTTTGGTGTTTTTCTATGTTGATTTTGTTGAATTTGTTGCTGATTTTCAATTGAGTTTGTTCTTGAATTTGTTGGTGTTATGAATGTTAATTCATTCATTGGTGTTATTCAATGTTGAGGTTGTTTTTGAATATGTTGGTGTTTTTCATTGTTGTTGAATTTGTTAGTGTTTTTCAATGTTGAGGTTGTAGTTGAATTTGTTGGTTTTTTTCAATGTTGAGGTTGTTGTTGAATTTTTTGGTGTCTTCCATTATTGAGGTTGTTGTTGAATTTGTTGGTGTTTATCCTTGTTGAGGTTGTTGTTGAATTTGTTGGTGTTATCAATGTTTTATTTTGAACTTTTTATCTTCTTTTAAAAGTTGAGGTTGTTGTTGAATTTGTTGGTGATTTTCAATATTGATGTTTTTGAATTTGTTGGTGATATTGAATGTTGAGGTTGTTGTTGAATTTGTTGGTGTTTTTCATTGTTGAGGTTGTTGTTGAATTTGTTGGTGTTATCAATGTTTTTTTTGAACTTTTTCTCTTCTTTTAAAAGTTGAGATTGTTGTTGAATTTGTTGATGTTTTTCATTGTTGAGCTTGTTGTTGAATTTGTAGGATTTTTTTAATGTTGAGGTTGTTGTTGAATTTGTTGGTGTTATCAATGTTGAGGTTGTTGTTGAATTTGTTGTTGATTTTCAGTGTTGAGTTTGTTGTTGAATTTGTTGGTGATATCAATGTTATTTTTCGAACTTTTTTGTATTTTTCAATGTTGAGGTTGTTGTTGAATTTGATGGTGTTATCAATGTTTTTTTTGAACTTTTTCTCATCTTTTAAAAGTTGAGGTTGTTGAATTTGTTGATATCTTTCATTGTTGTGGTTCTTTAATTTTTTGTTTTTTTTCATTGTTGAGGTTGTTGTTGAATTTGTTGGTGATTTTCAATGTAGAGGTTTTTATTGAATTTTTTGGTGTTATGAATGTTATTTTTTGAACTTTTTTCTATTTTTGAAAGTTGAGATTGTTGTTGAAATTGTTGGTTTATTTCAATACTGAGGTTGTTGTTGAATTTGTTGGTGTTTTTCAATGTTGAGGTGGTTGTTGAATTTAATGGTGTTGTTTAACGATGAGGTTGTTGTTGAATCTTTTGGTGTTTTTCTATGTTGATTTTGTTGAATTTGTTGCTGATTTTCAATTGAGTTTGTTCTTGAATTTGTTGGTGTTATGAATGTTAATTCATTCATTGGTGTTTTTCAATGTTGAGGTTGTTTTTGAATATGTTGGTGTTTTTCATTGTTGTTGAATTTGTTAGTGTTTTTCAATGTTGAGGTTGTAGTTGAATTTGTTGGTTTTTTTCAATGTTGAGGTTGTTGTTGAATTTTTTGGTGTCTTCCAGTATTGAGGTTGTTGTTGAATTTGTTGGTGTTTTTCAATGTTGAGGTTGTTGTTGAATTTGTTGGTGTTATCAATGTTTTATTTTGAACTTTTTATCTTCTTTTAAAAGTTGAGGTTGTTGTTGAATTTGTTGGTGATTTTCAATATTGATGTTTTTGAATTTGTTGGTGATATTGAATGTTGAGGTTGTTGTTGAATTTGTTGGTGTTTTTCATTGTTGAGGTTGTTGTTGAATTTGTTGGTGTTATCAATGTTGAGGTTGTTGTTGAATTTGTTGTTGATTTTCAGTGTTGAGTTTGTTGTTGAATTTGTTGGTGATATCAATGTTATTTTTCGAACTTTTTTGTATTTTTCAATGTTGAGGTTGTTGTTGAATTTGATGGTGTTATCAATGTTTTTTTTGAACTTTTTCTCATCTTTTAAAAGTTGAGGTTGTTGAATTTGTTGATATCTTTCATTGTTGTGGTTCTTTAATTTTTTGGTGTTTTTCATTGTTGAGGTTGTTGTTGAATTTTTTGGTGTTTTTCATTGTTGAGGTTGTTGTTGATATTGTTGCTGTTATCAATGTTATTTTTTGAACATTTATTATATTTTTGAAAGTTGAGCTTGTTGTTGAATTTGTTGGTTTTTTTCAATATTGAGATTGTTGTTGAATTTGTTGGTGTTTTTCAATGTTGAGGTGGTTGTTGAATTTAATGGTCTTGTTTAACGCTGAGGTTGTTGTAGAATCTTTTGGTGTTTTTCTATGTTGATTTTGTTGAATTTGTTGCTGATTATCAATTGAGCTTGTTCTTGAATTTGTTGGTGTTATGAATGTTATTTCATTCATTGGTTTTTTTAAATGTTGAGGTTGTTTTTGAATTTGTTGGTGTTTTTCATTGTTAAGATTGTTGTTGAATTTGTTAGTGTTTTTCAATGTTGCGGTTGTTGTTGAATTTTTTGGTGTTTTTCATTGTTGAGTTTGTAGTTGAATTTGTTGGTTTTTTTCAATGTTGAGATTGTTGTTGAATTTGTTGGTGTTTTTCAATGTTGAGGTGGTTGTTGAATTTAATGGTCTTGTTTAACGCTGAGGTTGTTGTAGAATCTTTTGGTGTTTTTCTATGTTGATTTTGTTGAATTTGTTGCTGATTATCAATTGAGCTTGTTCTTGAATTTGCTGGTGTTATGAATGTTATTTCATTCATTGGTTTTTTTAAATGTTGAGGTTGTTTTTGAATTTGTTGGTGTTTTTCATTGTTAAGATTGTTGTTGAATTTGTTAGTGTTTTTCAATGTTGCGGTTGTTGTTGAATTTTTTGGTGTTTTTCATTGTTGAGGTTGTAGTTGAATTTGTTGGTTTTTTTCAATGTTGAGGTTGTTGTTGAATTTATTGGTGTCTTCCAGTATTGAGGTTGTTGTTGAATTTGTTGGTGTTTTTCAATGTTGAGGTTGTTGTTGAATTTGTTGGCGTTTATCCATGTTGAGGTTGTTGTTGAATTTGTTGGTGTTATCAATGTTTTGTTTTGAACTTTTTATCTTCTTTTAAAAGTTGAGGTTGTTGTTGCAATTGTAGGTGTTTTTCAATATTGAGGTTGTTGTTAAATTTGTTGGTGATTTTCAATATTGAGGTTGTTGTTCAATTTGTTGGCGTATTTCAATGTTGAGGTTGTTGTTGAATTTGTTGGTGATTTTCAATATTGATGTTTTTGAATTTGTTGGTGATTTTGAATGTTGAGGTTGTTGTTGAATTTGTTGGTGTTTTTCATTGTTGAGGTTGTTGTTAAATTTGTTGGTGTTATCAATGTTTTTTTTGAACTTTTTCTCTTCTTTTAAAAGTTGAGATTGTTGTTGAATTTGTTGGTGTTTTTCAATGTTGAGCTTGTTGTTGAATTTGTAGGATTTTTTCAATGTTGAGTTTGTTGTTGAATTTGTTGGTGTTTTTCAATGTTGAGGTTGTTGTTGAATTTGTTGGTGTTATCAATGTTATTTTTTGTACTTTTCTGTATTTTTCAATGTTGAGGTTGTTGTTAAATTTGTTGGTATTTATCAATGTTGTGGTTGTTGTTGAATTTCTTGGTGTTTTTCGTTGTTGAGGTTGTTGTTGAATTTGTTGCTGTTTTCAATGTTGAGGTTGTTGTTGAATTTGTTGGTGACTTTCAATATTGATGTTGTTGCTGAATTTGTTAGGGTTATCACTTCTTTTTTGAACTTATCAGTATTTTTGAAAGTTGAGCTTGTTGTTGAATATGTTGGTGTTTTTCAATGTTGTGTTTGTTGTTGAATTTATTTTTGTTATTCAATGTTGAGGTTGTTGTTTTATTTATCAGTTTTTTGCAATGTTGATGTTGTTGAATTTGTTGGTGATTTCCAATAGTGAGTTTTTTGTTTAATTTGTTGGTGTTATCAATGTTTTTTTGTTGAAGTTGTTTGTATTTTTAAAAGTTGAGTTTATTGTTGAATTTGTTGACGTTTTTCAATGTTCAGGCTGAGGTTGAATTTGTTGGAGTTCTTCAATGTTGAGGTAGTTGTTGAAGTTAATGGTATTTTTTAATGTTGATGTTGTTGTTGAATTTATTGGTGTTTTTCTATGTTGATTTTGTTGAATTTGTTGGTGATTTTCAATTTTGAGGTTGTTGTTGAATTTGTTGGTGTTATCAATGTTAATTTTTGAACTTTTCTCTTCTTTTAAAAGTTGAGGTTGAAGTTGAATTTGTTGGTGTTTTTCAATGTTGAGGTTGTTGTTGAATTTGTTGGTGTTATCAATGTTCTTTATTGAACTTTTTCTCTTCTTTTAAAAGTTGAGGATGTTGTTGAATTTGTTGGTGTTTTTCAATGTTGAGCTTGTTGTTGAATTTGTTGTTGATTTTCAATATCGCGTTTGTTGTTGAATTTGATGGTGTTATCCATGTTATTTTTTGAACTTTTTTGTATTTTTCAATGTTTAGGTTGTTGTTGAATTTATTGGTGTTGTCAATGTTTTTTTTGAACTTGTTCTCCTCTTTTAAAAGTTGAGGTTGTTGAATTTGTTGGTATTTTTCATTGTTGCGGTTGTTGAATTTGTTGGTGTTTTTCATTGTTGAGGTTGTTGAAGTTGTTGTTGTTTTTCAATGTTGCGGTTGTTGCTGAATTTTTTGATGTTTTTCATTGTTGAGGTTGTTGTTGAATTTGTTGGTGATTTTCAATGTAGAGGTTTTTCTTGAACTTGTTTGTGTTATGAATGTTATTTTTTGAACTGTTTTCTATTTTTGAAAGTTTAGATTGTTGTTGAAATTGTTGGTTTATTTCAATGCTGAGGTTGTTGTTGAATTTGTTGGTGTTTTTCAATGTTGAGGTAGTTGTTGAATTTGTTGGTGTTTTTCATTGTTGAGGTTGTTGTTGAATTTGTTGGTGTTTCTCAATGATGAGGTTGTTGTTGAAATTGTTGCTGTTATCAATGTTATTTTTTGAACATTTATTGTATTTTTGAAAGTTGAGCTTGTTGTTGAATTTGTTGGTTTTTTTCAATGTTGAGATTGTTGTTGAATTTGTTGGTGTTTTTGAATGTTGAGGTCGTTGTTGAATTTAATGGTCTTGTTTAATGATGAGGTTGTTGTTGAATTTATTGGTGTTTTTCTATGTTGATTTTGTTGAATTTGTTGCTGATTTTCAATTGAGTTTGTTCTTGAATTTGTTGGTGTTATGAATGTTATTTCATTCATTGGTGTTTTTCAATGTTGAGGTTTTTGTTGAATTTGTTGGTGTTTTTCATTGTTAACGTTGTTGTTGAATTTGTTTGTGTTTTTCAATGTTGCGGTTGTGAATTTTTTTGGTGTTTTTCATTGTTGTGGTTGTAGTTGAATTTGTTGGTTTTTTTCAATGTTGAGGTTGTTGTTGAATTTAATGGTCTTGTTTAATGATGAGGTTGTTGTTGAATTTATTGGTGTTTTTCTATGTTGATTTTGTTGAATTTGTTGCTGATTTTCAATTGAGTTTGTTCTTGAATTTGTTGGTGTTATGAATGTTATTTCATTCATTGGTGTTTTTCAATGTTGAGGTTTTTGTTGAATTTGTTGGTGTTTTTCATTGTTAACGTTGTTGTTGAATTTGTTTGTGTTTTTCAATGTTGCGGTTGTGAATTTTTTGGTGTTTTTCATTGTTGTGGTTGTAGTTGAATTTGTTGGTTTTTTTCAATGTTGAGGTTGTTGTTGAATTTAATGGTCTTGTTTAATGATGAGGTTGTTGTTGAATTTATTGGTGTTTTTCTATGTTGATTTTGTTGAATTTGTTGCTGATTTTCAATTGAGTTTGTTCTTGAATTTGTTGGTGTTATGAATGTTATTTCATTCATTGGTGTTTTTCAATGTTGAGGTTTTTGTTGAATTTGTTGGTGTTTTTCATTGTTAACGTTGTTGTTGAATTTGTTTGTGTTTTTCAATGTTGCGGTTGTTGTTGAATTTTTTGGTGTTTTTCATTGTTGAGGTTGTAGTTGAATTTGTTGGTTTTTTTCAATGTTGAGGTTGTTGTTGAATTTGTTGGTTTTTTTCAATGTTGAGGTTGTTGTTGAATTTGTTGGTGACTTTCAATATTTTATTTTGAACTTTTTATCTTCTTTGAAAAGTTGAGGTTGTTGTTGCATTTGTAGGCGTTTTTCAATATTGAGGTTGTTGTTGAATTTGTTGGCGTTTTTCAATGTTGAGGTTGTTGTTGAATTTGTTGGTGATTTTCAATATTGAGGTTGTTGTTAAATTTGTTGGCGTTTTTCAATGTTGAGGTTGTTGTTGAATTTGTTGGTGATTTTCAATATTGAGGTTGTTGTTGAATTTGTTGGTGATTTTGAATGTTGAGGTTGTTGTTGAATTTGTTGGTGTTTTTCTTTGTTGAGGTTGTTGTTGAATTTGTTGGTGATTTTGAATGTTGAGGTTGTTGTTGAATTTATTGGTGTTTTTCTTTGTTGAGGTTGTTGTTGAATTTGTTGGTGATATCAATGTTATTTTTTGAACATTTATTGAATTTTTGAAAGTTGAGCTTGTTGTTGAATTTGTTGTTTTTTTTCAATGTTGAGATTGTTGTTGAATTTGGTGCTGTTTTTCAATGTTGAGCTTGTTGTTGAATTTAATGGCCTTGTTTAATGAAGAGGTTGTTGTTGAATTTATTGGTGTTTTTCTATGTTGATTTTGTTGAATTTGTTGCTGATTTTAAATTGAGTTTGTTCTTGAATTTGTTTGTGTTATGAATGTTATTTCGTTCATTGGTGTTTTTCAATGTTGAGGTTGTTGTTGAATTTGTTGGTGTTTTTCATTGTTAAGGTTTATGGTGAATTTGTTATGTTTTTCAATGTTGCGGTTGTTGTTGAATTTTTTGGTGTTTTTCATTGTTGAGGTTGTAGTTGAATTTGTTGGTGTTTTTCAATGTTGAGGTTGTTGTTGAATTTGTTGGTGTCTTCCAATATTGAGGTTGCTGTTGAATTTGTTGGTGTTTTTCAATGTTGAGGTTGTTGTTGAATTTGTTGGTGTCTTCCAATATTGAGGTTGCTGTTGAATTTGTTGGTGTTTTTCAATGTTGAGGTTGTTGTTGAATTTGTTGGTGTCTTCCAATATTGAGGTTGCTGTTGAATTTGTTGGTGTTTTTCAATGTTGAGGTTGTTGTTGAATTTGTTGGTGACTTTCAATATTGAGATTGTTGTTGAATTTGTTGGCGTTTATCCATGTACAGGTTTTTCTCGAATTTTTTGGTGTTATCAAAGTTCTTTGTTGAACTTTTTTGTACATTTAAAGGTTGAGATTGTTGGTGAATTTGTTGGCGTTTTTCAATGTTGAGGTTGTTGCTGAATTTGTTGGTGTTTTTCATTGTTGAGGTTGTTGTTAAATTTGTTGGTGTTATCAATGTTTTTTTTGAACTTTTTCTCTTCTTTTAAAAGTTGAGATTGTTGTTGAATTTGTTGGTGTTTTTCAATGTTGAGCTTGTTGTTGAATTTGTAGGATTTTTTCAATGTTGAGTTTGTTGTTGAATTTGTTGGTGTTTTTCAATGTTGAGGTTGTTGTTGAATTTGTTGGTGTTATCAATGTTATTTTTTGTACTTTTCTGTATTTTTCAATGTTGAGGTTGTTGTTAAATTTGTTGGTATTTATCAATGTTGTGGTTGTTGTTGAATTTCTTGGTGTTTTTCGTTGTTGAGGTTGTTGTTGAATTTGTTGCTGTTTTCAATGTTGAGGTTGTTGTTGAATTTGTTGGTGACTTTCAATATTGATGTTGTTGCTGAATTTGTTAGGGTTATCACTTCTTTTTTGAACTTATCAGTATTTTTGAAAGTTGAGCTTGTTGTTGAATATGTTGGTGTTTTTCAATGTTGTGTTTGTTGTTGAATTTATTTTTGTTATTCAATGTTGAGGTTGTTGTTTTATTTATCAGTTTTTTGCAATGTTGATGTTGTTGAATTTGTTGGTGATTTCCAATAGTGAGTTTTTTGTTTAATTTGTTGGTGTTATCAATGTTTTTTTGTTGAAGTTGTTTGTATTTTTAAAAGTTGAGTTTATTGTTGAATTTGTTGATGTTTTTCAATGTTCAGGCTGAGGTTGAATTTGTTGGAGTTCTTCAATGTTGAGGTAGTTGTTGAATTTGTTGGTGTTTTTCATTGTTGAGGTTGTTGTTGAATTTGTTGGTGTTTCTCAATGATGAGGTTGTTGTTGAAATTGTTGCTGTTATCAATGTTATTTTTTGAACATTTATTGTATTTTTGAAAGTTGAGCTTGTTGTTGAATTTGTTGGTTTTTTTCAATGTTGAGATTGTTGTTGAATTTGTTGGTGTTTTTGAATGTTGAGGTCGTTGTTGAATTTAATGGTCTTGTTTAATGATGAGGTTGTTGTTGAATTTATTGGTGTTTTTCTATGTTGATTTTGTTGAATTTGTTGCTGATTTTCAATTGAGTTTGTTCTTGAATTTGTTGGTGTTATGAATGTTATTTCATTCATTGGTGTTTTTCAATGTTGAGGTTTTTGTTGAATTTGTTGGTGTTTTTCATTGTTAACGTTGTTGTTGAATTTGTTTGTGTTTTTCAATGTTGCGGTTGTGAATTTTTTTGGTGTTTTTCATTGTTGTGGTTGTAGTTGAATTTGTTGGTTTTTTTCAATGTTGAGGTTGTTGTTGAATTTAATGGTCTTGTTTAATGATGAGGTTGTTGTTGAATTTATTGGTGTTTTTCTATGTTGATTTTGTTGAATTTGTTGCTGATTTTCAATTGAGTTTGTTCTTGAATTTGTTGGTGTTATGAATGTTATTTCATTCATTGGTGTTTTTCAATGTTGAGGTTTTTGTTGAATTTGTTGGTGTTTTTCATTGTTAACGTTGTTGTTGAATTTGTTTGTGTTTTTCAATGTTGCGGTTGTGAATTTTTTGGTGTTTTTCATTGTTGTGGTTGTAGTTGAATTTGTTGGTTTTTTTCAATGTTGAGGTTGTTGTTGAATTTAATGGTCTTGTTTAATGATGAGGTTGTTGTTGAATTTATTGGTGTTTTTCTATGTTGATTTTGTTGAATTTGTTGCTGATTTTCAATTGAGTTTGTTCTTGAATTTGTTGGTGTTATGAATGTTATTTCATTCATTGCTGTTTTTCAATGTTGAGGTTTTTGTTGAATTTGTTGGTGTTTTTCATTGTTAACGTTGTTGTTGAATTTGTTTGTGTTTTTCAATGTTGCGGTTGTTGTTGAATTTTTTGGTGTTTTTCATTGTTGAGGTTGTAGTTGAATTTGTTGGTTTTTTTCAATGTTGAGGTTGTTGTTGAATTTGTTGGTTTTTTTCAATGTTGAGGTTGTTGTTGAATTTGTTGGTGACTTTCAATATTTTATTTTGAACTTTTTATCTTCTTTGAAAAGTTGAGGTTGTTGTTGCATTTGTAGGCGTTTTTCAATATTGAGGTTGTTGTTGAATTTGTTGGCGTTTTTCAATGTTGAGGTTGTTGTTGAATTTGTTGGTGATTTTCAATATTGAGGTTGTTGTTAAATTTGTTGGCGTTTTTCAATGTTGAGGTTGTTGTTGAATTTGTTGGTGATTTTCAATATTGAGGTTGTTGTTGAATTTGTTGGTGATTTTGAATGTTGAGGTTGTTGTTGAATTTGTTGGTTTTTTTCTTTGTTGAGGTTGTTGTTGAATTTGTTGGTGATTTTGAATGTTGAGGTTGTTGTTGAATTTATTGGTGTTTTTCTTTGTTGAGGTTGTTGTTGAATTTGTTGGTGATATCAATGTTATTTTTTGAACATTTATTGAATTTTTGAAAGTTGAGCTTGTTGTTGAATTTGTTGTTTTTTTTCAATGTTGAGATTGTTGTTGAATTTGGTGCTGTTTTTCAATGTTGAGCTTGTTGTTGAATTTAATGGCCTTGTTTAATGAAGAGGTTGTTGTTGAATTTATTGGTGTTTTTCTATGTTGATTTTGTTGAATTTGTTGCTGATTTTAAATTGAGTTTGTTCTTGAATTTGTTTGTGTTATGAATGTTATTTCGTTCATTGGTGTTTTTCAATGTTGAGGTTGTTGTTGAATTTGTTGGTGTTTTTCATTGTTAAGGTTTATGGTGAATTTGTTATGTTTTTCAATGTTGCGGTTGTTGTTGAATTTTTTGGTGTTTTTCATTGTTGAGGTTGTAGTTGAATTTGTTGGTGTTTTTCAATGTTGAGGTTGTTGTTGAATTTGTTGGTGTCTTCCAATATTGAGGTTGCTGTTGAATTTGTTGGTGTTTTTCAATGTTGAGGTTGTTGTTGAATTTGTTGGTGTCTTCCAATATTGAGGTTGCTGTTGAATTTGTTGGTGTTTTTCAATGTTGAGGTTGTTGTTGAATTTGTTGGTGTCTTCCAATATTGAGGTTGCTGTTGAATTTGTTGGTGTTTTTCAATGTTGAGGTTGTTGTTGAATTTGTTGGTGACTTTCAATATTGAGATTGTTGTTGAATTTGTTGGCGTTTATCCATGTACAGGTTTTTCTCGAATTTTTTGGTGTTATCAAAGTTCTTTGTTGAACTTTTTTGTACATTTAAAGGTTGAGATTGTTGGTGAATTTGTTGGCGTTTTTCAATGTTGAGGTTGTTGTTGAATTTGTTGGTGTTTTTCATTGTTGAGGTTGTTGTTAAATTTGTTGGTGTTATCAATGTTTTTTTTGAACTTTTTCTCTTCTTTTAAAAGTTGAGATTGTTGTTGAATTTGTTGGTGTTTTTCAATGTTGAGCTTGTTGTTGAATTTGTAGGATTTTTTCAATGTTGAGTTTGTTGTTGAATTTGTTGGTGTTTTTCAATGTTGAGGTTGTTGTTGAATTTGTTGGTGTTATCAATGTTATTTTTTGTACTTTTCTGTATTTTTCAATGTTGAGGTTGTTGTTAAATTTGTTGGTATTTATCAATGTTGTGGTTGTTGTTGAATTTCTTGGTGTTTTTCGTTGTTGAGGTTGTTGTTGAATTTGTTGCTGTTTTCAATGTTGAGGTTGTTGTTGAATTTGTTGGTGACTTTCAATATTGATGTTGTTGCTGAATTTGTTAGGGTTATCACTTCTTTTTTGAACTTATCAGTATTTTTGAAAGTTGAGCTTGTTGTTGAATATGTTGGTGTTTTTCAATGTTGTGTTTGTTGTTGAATTTATTTTTGTTATTCAATGTTGAGGTTGTTGTTTTATTTATCAGTTTTTTGCAATGTTGATGTTGTTGAATTTGTTGGTGATTTCCAATAGTGAGTTTTTTGTTTAATTTGTTGGTGTTATCAATGTTTTTTTGTTGAAGTTGTTTGTATTTTTAAAAGTTGAGTTTATTGTTGAATTTGTTGACGTTTTTCAATGTTCAGGCTGAGGTTGAATTTGTTGGAGTTCTTCAATGTTGAGGTAGTTGTTGAAGTTAATGGTATTTTTTAATGTTGATGTTGTTGTTGAATTTATTGGTGTTTTTCTATGTTGATTTTGTTGAATTTGTTGGTGATTTTCAATTTTGAGGTTGTTGTTGAATTTGTTGGTGCTTTCAATGTTAATTTTTGAACTTTTCTCTTCTTTTAAAAGTTGAGGTTGAAGTTGAATTTGTTGGTGTTTTTCAATGTTGAGGTTGTTGTTGAATTTGTTGGTGTTATCAATGTTCTTTATTGAACTTTTTCTCTTCTTTTAAAAGTTGAGGATGTTGTTGAATTTGTTGGTGTTTTTCAATGTTGAGCTTGTTGTTGAATTTGTTGTTGATTTTCAATATCGCGTTTGTTGTTGAATTTGATGGTGTTATCCATGTTATTTTTTGAACTTTTTTGTATTTTTCAATGTTTAGGTTGTTGTTGAATTTATTGGTGTTGTCAATGTTTTTTTTGAACTTGTTCTCCTCTTTTAAAAGTTGAGGTTGTTGAATTTGTTGGTATTTTTCATTGTTGCGGTTGTTGAATTTGTTGGTGTTTTTCATTGTTGAGGTTGTTGAAGTTGTTGTTGTTTTTCAATGTTGCGGTTGTTGCTGAATTTTTTGATGTTTTTCATTGTTGAGGTTGTTGTTGAATTTGTTGGTGATTTTCAATGTAGAGGTTTTTCTTGAACTTGTTTGTGTTATGAATGTTATTTTTTGAACTGTTTTCTATTTTTGAAAGTTTAGATTGTTGTTGAAATTGTTGGTTTATTTCAATGCTGAGGTTGTTGTTGAATTTGTTGGTGTTTTTCAATGTTGAGGTAGTTGTTGAATTTGTTGGTGTTTTTCATTGTTGAGGTTGTTGTTGAATTTGTTGGTGTTTCTCAATGATGAGGTTGTTTTTGAAATTGTTGCTGTTATCAATGTTATTTTTTGAACATTTATTGTATTTTTGAAAGTTGAGCTTGTTGTTGAATTTGTTGGTTTTTTTCAATGTTGAGATTGTTGTTGAATTTGTTGGTGTTTTTGAATGTTGAGGTCGTTGTTGAATTTAATGGTCTTGTTTAATGATGAGGTTGTTGTTGAATTTATTGGTGTTTTTCTATGTTGATTTTGTTGAATTTGTTGCTGATTTTCAATTGAGTTTGTTCTTGAATTTGTTGGTGTTATGAATGTTATTTCATTCATTGGTGTTTTTCAATGTTGAGGTTTTTGTTGAATTTGTTGGTGTTTTTCATTGTTAACGTTGTTGTTGAATTTGTTTGTGTTTTTCAATGTTGCGGTTGTGAATTTTTTTGGTGTTTTTCATTGTTGTGGTCGTAGTTGAATTTGTTGTTTTTTTTCAATGTTGAGGTTGTTGTTGAATTTAATGGTCTTGTTTAATGATGAGGTTGTTGTTGAATTTATTGGTGTTTTTCTATGTTGATTTTGTTGAATTTGTTGCTGATTTTCAATTGAGTTTGTTCTTGAATTTGTTGGTGTTATGAATGTTATTTCATTCATTGGTGTTTTTCAATGTTGAGGTTTTTGTTGAATTTGTTGGTGTTTTTCATTGTTAACGTTGTTGTTGAATTTGTTTGTGTTTTTCAATGTTGCGGTTGTGAATTTTTTGGTGTTTTTCATTGTTGTGGTTGTAGTTGAATTTGTTGGTTTTTTTCAATGTTGAGGTTGTTGTTGAATTTAATGGTCTTGTTTAATGATGAGGTTGTTGTTGAATTTATTGGTGTTTTTCTATGTTGATTTTGTTGAATTTGTTGCTGATTTTCAATTGAGTTTGTTCTTGAATTTGTTGGTGTTATGAATGTTATTTCATTCATTGGTGTTTTTCAATGTTGAGGTTTTTGTTGAATTTGTTGGTGTTTTTCATTGTTAACGTTGTTGTTGAATTTGTTTGTGTTTTTCAATGTTGCGGTTGTGAATTTTTTGGTGTTTTTCATTGTTGTGGTTGTAGTTGAATTTGTTGGTTTTTTTCAATGTTGAGGTTGTTGTTGAATTTAATGGTCTTGTTTAATGATGAGGTTGTTGTTGAATTTATTGGTGTTTTTCTATGTTGATTTTGTTGAATTTGTTGCTGATTTTCAATTGAGTTTGTTCTTGAATTTGTTGGTGTTATGAATGTTATTTCATTCATTGCTGTTTTTCAATGTTGAGGTTTTTGTTGAATTTGTTGGTGTTTTTCATTGTTAACGTTGTTGTTGAATTTGTTTGTGTTTTTCAATGTTGCGGTTGTTGTTGAATTTTTTGGTGTTTTTCATTGTTGAGGTTGTAGTTGAATTTGTTGGTTTTTTTCAATGTTGAGGTTGTTGTTGAATTTGTTGGTTTTTTTCAATGTTGAGGTTGTTGTTGAATTTGTTGGTGACTTTCAATATTTTATTTTGAACTTTTTATCTTCTTTGAAAAGTTGAGGTTGTTGTTGCATTTGTAGGCGTTTTTCAATATTGAGGTTGTTGTTGAATTTGTTGGCGTTTTTCAATGTTGAGGTTGTTGTTGAATTTGTTGGTGATTTTCAATATTGAGGTTGTTGTTAAATTTGTTGGCGTTTTTCAATGTTGAGGTTGTTGTTGAATTTGTTGGTGATTTTCAATATTGAGGTTGTTGTTGAATTTGTTGGTGATTTTGAATGTTGAGGTTGTTGTTGAATTTGTTGGTGTTTTTCTTTGTTGAGGTTGTTGTTGAATTTGTTGGTGATTTTGAATGTTGAGGTTGTTGTTGAATTTATTGGTGTTTTTCTTTGTTGAGGTTGTTGTTGAATTTGTTGGTGATATCAATGTTATTTTTTGAACATTTATTGAATTTTTGAAAGTTGAGCTTGTTGTTGAATTTGTTGTTTTTTTTCAATGTTGAGATTGTTGTTGAATTTGGTGCTGTTTTTCAATGTTGAGCTTGTTGTTGAATTTAATGGCCTTGTTTAATGAAGAGGTTGTTGTTGAATTTATTGGTGTTTTTCTATGTTGATTTTGTTGAATTTGTTGCTGATTTTAAATTGAGTTTGTTCTTGAATTTGTTTGTGTTATGAATGTTATTTCGTTCATTGGTGTTTTTCAATGTTGAGGTTGTTGTTGAATTTGTTGGTGTTTTTCATTGTTAAGGTTTATGGTGAATTTGTTATGTTTTTCAATGTTGCGGTTGTTGTTGAATTTTTTGGTGTTTTTCATTGTTGAGGTTGTAGTTGAATTTGTTGGTGTTTTTCAATGTTGAGGTTGTTGTTGAATTTGTTGGTGTCTTCCAATATTGAGGTTGCTGTTGAATTTGTTGGTGTTTTTCAATGTTGAGGTTGTTGTTGAATTTGTTGGTGTCTTCCAATATTGAGGTTGCTGTTGAATTTGTTGGTGTTTTTCAATGTTGAGGTTGTTGTTGAATTTGTTGGTGTCTTCCAATATTGAGGTTGCTGTTGAATTTGTTGGTGTTTTTCAATGTTGAGGTTGTTGTTGAATTTGTTGGTGACTTTCAATATTGAGATTGTTGTTGAATTTGTTGGCGTTTATCCATGTACAGGTTTTTCTCGAATTTTTTGGTGTTATCAAAGTTCTTTGTTGAACTTTTTTGTACATTTAAAGGTTGAGATTGTTGGTGAATTTGTTGGCGTTTTTCAATGTTGAGTTTATTGTTGAATTTGTGGTTGTTATCAATGTTATTTATTGAACATTTTTGTATTTTTCAATGTTGAGGTTGTTGTTGAATTTGTTGGTGTTATCAATGTTATTTTTTGAAATTTTTTGTAGTTTTCAATGTTGATGTTGTTGTTGAATTTGTTGGTGTTTTTCAATGTTGAGGTTGTTGTTGAAATTGTTGTTCATTTTCAATATTGAGTTTGTTGTTGAATTTGTTGGTGTTATCAATGTTATTTATTGAAATTTTTTGTATTTTTCAATGTTGAGGTTGTTGTTGAATTTGTTGGTGTTCTTCATTGTTGAGGTTGCAGTTAAATTTGTTGGTGTTTTTCAATGCTGAGGCTCTTGGTGAATTTGCTGCTGTTATCAATGTTATTCTTTGAACATTTATTGTATTTTTGAAAGTTGAGCATGTTGTTGAATTTGTTGGTTTTTTTCAATGTTGTGGTTGTTGCTGAATTTGTTTGTGTTTTTCAATGTTGAGGTTGTTGAATTTGTTGTTTATTTTCAATATTGAGGTTGTTGTTGAATTTGTTGTTGTTATCAATGTTATTTTTTGAACTTTTTTGTATTTTTGAACGTTGAGATTGTTGTTGAATTTGTTGGTTTTTTTCAATATTGAGGTTGTTGTTGAATTTGTTGGTGTTTTTCAATGTTAGGTTTTTGTTGAATTTTTTGGTGTTTTCATTGTTGAGGTTGTAGTTGAATTTGTTGGTTTTTTTCAATGTTGAGGTTGTTGTTGAATTTAATGGTCTTGTTTAATGATGAGGTTGTTGTTGAATTTATTGGTGTTTTTCTATGTTGATTTTGTTGAATTTGTTGCTGATTTTCAATTGAGTTTGTTCTTGAATTTGTTGGTGTTATGAATGTTATTTCATTCATTGCTGTTTTTCAATGTTGAGGTTTTTGTTGAATTTGTTGGTGTTTTTCATTGTTAACGTTGTTGTTGAATTTGTTTGTGTTTTTCAATGTTGCGGTTGTTGTTGAATTTTTTGGTGTTTTTCATTGTTGAGGTTGTAGTTGAATTTGTTGGTTTTTTTCAATGTTGAGGTTGTTGTTGAATTTGTTGGTTTTTTTCAATGTTGAGGTTGTTGTTGAATTTGTTGGTGACTTTCAATATTTTATTTTGAACTTTTTATCTTCTTTGAAAAGTTGAGGTTGTTGTTGCATTTGTAGGCGTTTTTCAATATTGAGGTTGTTGTTGAATTTGTTGGCGTTTTTCAATGTTGAGGTTGTTGTTGAATTTGTTGGTGATTTTCAATATTGAGGTTGTTGTTAAATTTGTTGGCGTTTTTCAATGTTGAGGTTGTTGTTGAATTTGTTGGTGATTTTCAATATTGAGGTTGTTGTTGAATTTGTTGGTGATTTTGAATGTTGAGGTTGTTGTTGAATTTGTTGGTGTTTTTCTTTGTTGAGGTTGTTGTTGAATTTGTTGGTGATTTTGAATGTTGAGGTTGTTGTTGAATTTATTGGTGTTTTTCTTTGTTGAGGTTGTTGTTGAATTTGTTGGTGATATCAATGTTATTTTTTGAACATTTATTGAATTTTTGAAAGTTGAGCTTGTTGTTGAATTTGTTGTTTTTTTTCAATGTTGAGATTGTTGTTGAATTTGGTGCTGTTTTTCAATGTTGAGCTTGTTGTTGAATTTAATGGCCTTGTTTAATGAAGAGGTTGTTGTTGAATTTATTGGTGTTTTTCTATGTTGATTTTGTTGAATTTGTTGCTGATTTTAAATTGAGTTTGTTCTTGAATTTGTTTGTGTTATGAATGTTATTTCGTTCATTGGTGTTTTTCAATGTTGAGGTTGTTGTTGAATTTGTTGGTGTTTTTCATTGTTAAGGTTTATGGTGAATTTGTTATGTTTTTCAATGTTGCGGTTGTTGTTGAATTTTTTGGTGTTTTTCATTGTTGAGGTTGTAGTTGAATTTGTTGGTGTTTTTCAATGTTGAGGTTGTTGTTGAATTTGTTGGTGTCTTCCAATATTGAGGTTGCTGTTGAATTTGTTGGTGTTTTTCAATGTTGAGGTTGTTGTTGAATTTGTTGGTGTCTTCCAATATTGAGGTTGCTGTTGAATTTGTTGGTGTTTTTCAATGTTGAGGTTGTTGTTGAATTTGTTGGTGTCTTCCAATATTGAGGTTGCTGTTGAATTTGTTGGTGTTTTTCAATGTTGAGGTTGTTGTTGAATTTGTTGGTGACTTTCAATATTGAGATTGTTGTTGAATTTGTTGGCGTTTATCCATGTACAGGTTTTTCTCGAATTTTTTGGTGTTATCAAAGTTCTTTGTTGAACTTTTTTGTACATTTAAAGGTTGAGATTGTTGGTGAATTTGTTGGCGTTTTTCAATGTTGAGTTTATTGTTGAATTTGTGGTTGTTATCAATGTTATTTATTGAACATTTTTGTATTTTTCAATGTTGAGGTTGTTGTTGAATTTGTTGGTGTTATCAATGTTATTTTTTGAAATTTTTTGTAGTTTTCAATGTTGATGTTGTTGTTGAATTTGTTGGTGTTTTTCAATGTTGAGGTTGTTGTTGAAATTGTTGTTCATTTTCAATATTGATTTTGTTGTTGAATTTGTTGGTGTTATCAATGTTATTTATTGAAATTTTTTGTATTTTTCAATGTTGAGGTTGTTGTTGAATTTGTTGGTGTTCTTCATTGTTGAGGTTGCAGTTAAATTTGTTGGTGTTTTTCAATGCTGAGGCTCTTGGTGAATTTGCTGCTGTTATCAATGTTATTCTTTGAACATTTATTGTATTTTTGAAAGTTGAGCATGTTGTTGAATTTGTTGGTTTTTTTCAATGTTGTGGTTGTTGCTGAATTTGTTTGTGTTTTTCAATGTTGAGGTTGTTGAATTTGTTGTTTATTTTCAATATTGAGGTTGTTGTTGAATTTGTTGTTGTTATCAATGTTATTTTTTGAACTTTTTTGTATTTTTGAACGTTGAGATTGTTGTTGAATTTGTTGGTTTTTTTCAATATTGAGGTTGTTGTTGAATTTGTTGGTGTTTTTCAATGTTAGGTTTTTGTTGAATTTTTTGGTGTTTTCATTGTTGAGGTTGTTGTTGAATTTTTTGGTGTTGTCAAAGTTTATATTGTTGAACTTTTCTGTAGTTTTAAAAGTTGAGGTTGTTGCTGAATTTTTTTTTGTTTTTCAATGTTGATGTTGTTGAATTTGTTGGTGATTTTTAGCTATGAGGTTGTTTGTTGAATTGGATAGTGTTATCATTGTTTATTTTGTTGAAATTTTTTGTGCTGTAAAGCTGAGGTTGTTGTTGAATTTGTTGATGTATTTCAAAGTTGAGGTCGTTGAATTTGTTGGTGATTTTCAAAATTGAGGTTGTTGTTGAATTTTTTGTAGTTATGAAGGTTTTTTTTGAACTTTTATGTGATTTTCCAAGTTGAGGTTGTTGCTGAATTTCTTGGTGATATTCAGTGTTGAGGTTGTTGAATTTCTTGGTGATTTTCAATATTGAGGTTGTTGTTGAATTTGTTGGCATTATCAACGTTTATTTTGTTGAACTTTTTTATAATTGTAAAAGTTGAGGTTTTTGTTGAAATAGTTGGGATTTCCAATATTGAGGTTGTTGATGAATTTGTTGGTGTTATCAATGTTTATTTTTAACTTTTGTGTGTTTCTCAAAGTTGAGGTTGTTGCTGAATTTCTTGGTGGTATTCAGTGTTGAGGTTGTTGAATTAGGTGGTGATTTTCAATATTGAGGTTGTTGTTGAATTTGTTGGCATTATCAACGTTTATTTTGTTAAACTTGTATGTAATTTCAAAAGTTGAGGTTGTTGTTGAATTTGTTGGGATTTTCAATATTGAGGTTGTTGTTGAATTTGTTGGCGTTTTTCAATGTTGAGTTTGTTCTTGAAATCGTTGGTGATTTGCAATATTGAGGTTGTTGTTGAATTTTTTGGTGTTATCAATGTTTATTTTGAACTTTTGTGTGTTTTTCAAAGTTCAGGTTGTTGCTGAATTTCTTGGTGATATTCAGTGCTGAGGTTGTTGAATTTCTTGGTGATTTTCAATATTGAGGTTGTTGTTGAATTTGTTGGCATTATCAACGTTTATTTTGTTGAACTTTTTTATAATTGTAAAAGGTGAGGTTTTTGTTGAAATAGTTGGGATTTTCAATATTGAGGTTGTTGTTGAATTTATTGGCGTTTTTCAATGTTGAAGTTGTTGTTGAAGTCGTTGGTGATTTTCAACATTGAGGTTGATGTTGAATTTGTTGGTGTTATCAATGTTATTACATTGAACTTTTTTGTATTTTTGAAAGTAGAGGTTGATGTTGAATTTATTGGTGTTTTTCATTGTTGAGCTTGTTGTTGAATTTGTTGGTGTTTTTCAATGTTGAGGATGTTGTTGAATTGCTTAGTGATATTCAGTGTTGAGCTTGCTGAATTTGTTTGTGATTTTCAATATTGAGGTTGTTGTTTAATTTATTGGTGTTATCAATGTTTATTTTGTTGAACTTTTTTTTACTTTTAAAAGTTGAGGTTGTTGTTTAATTTGTTGGTGGTTTTCAAAGTTGAGGTCGTTGAATTTGTTGGTGATTTTCAATATTGAGCTTGTTGTTGAATTTGTTGGTGTTATGAATGTTTTTTTTTTAAGTTCTATTTGTTTTTCAAAGTTGAGGTTGTTGCTGAATTTGTCTGTGATATTCCGTGTTGAGGTTGTTGAATTTGTTGATGATTTTCAGTATTGATGGTGTTGTTGAATTTGTTGGCGTTTTTCAATGTTGAGGTTGTTGTTGAATTTGTTGGTGTTTTTCAGTGTTGAGGTTGTTGTTGAATTTGTTGGTGATTTTCAACATTGAGGTTTTAGTTTAAATTGATGGTGTTGTTAAAGTTTATTTTGTTGAACTTTTTTGTAGTTTTAAAAGTTGAGGTTGTTGCTGAAATTTTTATTGTTTTTCAATGTTGATGTTGTTGTTGAATTTGTTCGTGATTTTAAATGTTGAGATTTTTGTTGAATTGAATAGTGTCATCCTTGTTTATTTTGTTGAACTTTTTTGTACTTGTAAAGTTGAGGTTGTTGTTTAATTTGTTGGTGTATTTCGAAGTAGAGGTCTTTGAAATTGTTGGTGATTTTAAAATTGAGGTTGTTGTTGAATTTGTTGGAGATATGAATGGTTTTTTAGAACTTTTATGTGTTTTTCAAAGTTGAAGTTGTTGTTGAATTTGTTGGCGTTTTTCAATGTTGAGGTTGTTGTTGAATTTCTTGGTGATTTTCAATATTGAGGTTGTTGTTGAATTTGTTGGTGTTATCAATGTTTTTTTTATCTTTTGTGTGTTTTTCAATGTTGAGGCTGTTGAATATGCTGGTGATTTTGAATATTGAGGTTGTTGATGAGTTTGTTGGTGTTATCAATGGTTTTTTGGAATTTAGTGTTTTTTTCAAAGTTGAGGTTGATGCTGAATTTCTTGGTGATATACAGTTTTGAAGTTGTTGAATTTGTTCGTGATTTTCAATTTTGAGGTTTTTGTTGAATTTGTTGGCGTTATCAACGTTTATTTTGTTGAACTTTTTTGTAATTTTAAAGTTGAGGTTGTTGTTCAATTTGTTGGGGTTTTCAATATTGAGGTTGTTGTTGAATTTATTGGTGTTATCAATGTTATTTTTTGAACTTTTTTGTATTTATCAAAGCTGAAGTTGTTGTTGAATTTGTTGTTGTTTTTCAATGTTAAGGTTGTTGTTGAATTTGTTGTTGTTTTTCAATGTTGAGGTTGTAGTTGAATTTGTTGGTTTTTTTCAATGTTAAGGTTGTTGTTGAATTTGTTGGTGTTATCAATGTTATTTTATTTAACTTTTTTGTATTTTTGAAAGTTGAGGTTGTTGTTGAATTTGTTGGTGTTTTTCAAAGTTGAGGTTGTTGTTGAATTTTTTGGAGTTTTTCAAAGTTGAGGTTGTTGTTGAATATGTTGATGTTATCAATATTCTTTTTTAAACTTTTTTTTACTTTTAAAAGTTTAGGTTGTTGTTTAATTTGTTGTTGATTTTCAATGTTGACGTTGTTTTTGAATTTGTTGGCGTTTTTCATTGTTGAGGTTGTTGTTGAATTTGTTGGTGTTATCAATTTTTTTTTTAACTTTTTTGTACTTTTAAAAGTTGAGGTTGTTGTTGAATTTGTTGGTGTTTTTCAACATTGAGTTTGTTTTTGAATTTGTTCGTGATTTTCAACATTGAGTTTGTTGTTGAATTTGTTGGTGTCATCAATGTTTTTTTGTTGAACTTGTTTGTATTATTAAAAGTTGAGGTTGTTGTTGAATTTGTTGGTGTTATCAATGTTTTTTTGTTGAACTTGTCTGTATTTTTACAAGTTGAGGTTGTTGTTGAATTTTTTGGTGTTATCAATGTTTTTTTGTTGAACTTGTCTGTATTTTTACAAGTTGAGGTTGTTGTTGAATTTGTTGGTGTTTTTCAAAGTTGAGGTCGTTGAATTTGTTGGTGATTTTCAATATTTAGTTTGTTGTTGAATTTGTTGGTGTTATGAATGTTTTTTTTTGAACTTTTTTGTGTTTTTAAAAGTTGAGGTTGTTGGTGAATTTGTTGGTGATATTCATTGTTGAGGTTGTTGAATTTGTTGGTGATTTTCAATATTGAGATTGTTGTTTAATTTGATGGCGTTTTTCAAATTTGTGGTTGTTGAATTTTTTGGTGATTTTCAATAGTGAGGTTGTTGTTGAATTTGTTGGTGTTTTTCAATGTTGTGGTTGTTGTTCAATTTTTCGGTGTTTTTCATTGTTGAGGTTGTTGTTGAATTTGTTGGTGTTTTTCATTGTTGAGGTTGATGTTGAATTTGTTGGTGTTTTTCAATGGTTTGGTTTTTGTTGAATTTTTTGGTGTTTTCATTGTTGAGGTTGTTGTTAAATTTGTTGGTGTTTTTCAATGTTGAGGTTGTTGTTGAATTTGTTGGTGTTGTCAATGTTTATTTTGTTGAACTTTTTTGTAGTTTTAAATGTTGAGGTTATTTGCTGAAGTTTTTAATTGCTTTTCAATGATGATGTTGTTGTTGAATTTGTTGGTGATTTTAAGTGTTGAGGTTACTGAATTTGTTGGTGATTGTAAATGTTGAGGTTGTTGTTGAATTGGATAGTGTCATCAATGTTTATTTTGTTGAACTTGTTTGCATTTTTAAAAGTTGTGGTTGTTGTTGAATTTGTTGGTGTTTTTCAAAGTTGAGGTCGTGGATTGTGTTGCTAATATTCAATATTGAGGTTGTTGTTGAATTTTTTGGTGTTATCAATGTTATTTTTTGAACTTTTTTGTATTTTTCAATTTTGAGGTTGTTGAACTTGTTGGTATTTTTCAATGTTGTGGTTGTTGTTGAATTTTTTGATTTTTTTTCAATGTTGAGGTTATTGCTGAATTTGTTGGTGGTTTTCAATGTTGAGGTTGTTGTTAAATTTGTTGGTGTTTTTCAATGTTGAGGTTGTTGTTGAATTTGTTAGGTGTTGTCAATGTTTATTTCGTTGAACTTTTTTGTAGTTTTAAAAGTTGAGATTATTTGCTGAAGTTTTAATTGCTTTTCAACGATGATGTGGTTGTTGAATTTGTTGGTGATTTTCAGTGTTGAGGTTGCTGAATTTGTTGGTGATTATAAACGTTGAGGTTGTTGTTGAATTGGATAGTGTCATCAATGTTTATTTTGTTGAACTTGTTTGCATTTTTAAAAGTTGTGGTTGTTGTTGAATTTATTGGTGTTGCCAATGTTTATATTGTTGAACTTTTTTTTACATTTAAGAGTTGAGGTTGTGGTTTAATTTGTTGATGTTATTCAATGTTGAGGTTGTTGTTGAATTTGGTGGTGTTTTTTAATGTTGTGGTTGTTGTTGAATTTTTTGCTGATTTTCAATATTGAGGTTGCTGTTGAATTTGTTTGTGTTATCAATGTTATTTTTTGAACTTTTTTGTATTTTTCAATTTCGTGGTTGTTGTTGAACTTGTTGACAATGTTTATTTTTTTGAACTTTTTTGTAGTTCTAAAAGTTGAGGTTATTTGCTGAATTTTTTATTGTTTTTCTTTCATGATGTTGTTGTTGAATTTGTTGGTGATTTTCAGTGTTGAGGTTGCTGAATTTGTTGGTGAAATTAAATGTTGCGGTTGTTGTTGAATTTGATAGTGTCAACAATGTTTATTTTGTTGAACTTGTTTGCATTTTTAAAAGTTGTGGTTGTTGTTGAATTTATTGGTGTTGTCAATGTTTATATTGTTGATTTTTTTTTGCATTTAAAAGTTGAGGTTGTTGTTTAATTTGTTGGTGTTTTTCAAAGTTGAGGTCATTGAATTTGTTGGCGTTTTTCAATGTTGAGGTTGTTGTTGAATTTGTTGGTGATTTTCAATGGTGAAGTTATTGTTGAATTCATCGGTGATTTTCAATATTGAGTTTGTTGTTGAATTTGTTGGTGTTATCAATGTTTTTTTGTTGAACTTGTTTGTATTTTTAAAAGTTGAGGTTGTTGTTGAATATGTTAGTAATTTCAATATTTAGGTTGTTGATGAATTTGTTGGCATTTTTCAATGCTGAGGTTTTTTTTGAATTTGTTGGTGATTTTCAATATTGAGGTTGTTGCTGAAATTGTTGGTGTTTTGAATGTTATTTTTTGAACTTTTTTGTATTTTTCAATGTTGAGGTTGTTGGTGAATTGTTGGTATTTCTGAATGTTGCGGTTGTTGTTGAATTTTTTGGTGTTTATCATTGTTGAGGTTGTTGTTGAATTTGTTGGTGTTTTTCAGTATTGAATTTGTTGTTGAATTTGTTGGTGTTTTTCAATGTTGAGGTTGTTGTTGAATTTGTTGGTGTTTTGCAATGTTGATGTTGTTTTTGAATTTGTTTCTGTTATCAATGTTTTCATTTGAACTGTTTTGTGTTTGTCAATATTGAGGTTCTTGTTGAATTTATTGGTGTTTTTCAATATTGATGTTGCTCTTGAATTTGTTGGTGTTATCAATGTTATTTTTTGAACTTTTTTGTATTTTTCAATTTTGAGGTTGTTGAACTTGTTGGTATTTTTCAATATTGTGGTTGTTGTTAAATTTTTTCATTTTTTTCATTGTTGAGGTTGTTGAATTTGTTGGTGTTATCAATGCTATTTTTTGAACTTTTTTGTATTTTTCAATATTGAGGTTGTTTTAGAATTTGTTGGTGTTTTTCAGTATTGAATTTGTTGTTGAATTTGTTGGTGTTTTTCAATGTTGAGGTTGTTGTTGAATTTGTTGGTGTTTTCCAATGTTGATGTTGTTTTTGAATTTGTTTCTGTTATCAATGTTTTCCTTTGAACTGTTTTGTGTTTGTCAATATTGAGGTTCTTGTTGAATTTATTGGTGTTTTTCAATATTGATGTTGCTCTTGAATTAGTTGGTGTTATCAATGTTATTTTTTGAACTTTTTTGTATTTTTCAATTTTGAGGTTGTTGAACTTGTTGGTATTTTTCAATATTGTGGTTGTTGTTGAATTGTTTCGTTTTTTTCATTGTTGAGGTTGTTGTTGAATTTGTTGGTGTTTTTCAATTGTTAGGTTTTTGTTGAATTTTTTGGTGTTTTCATTGTTGAGGTTGTTGTTAGATTTGTTGTTTTTTTTTCAATGTTGAGGTTGTTGTTGAATTTATTGGTGTTTTTCAATGTTGAGGTTGTTGTTGAATTTGTTGGTGTTGTCAATGTTTATTTTGTTGAACTTTTTTGTTGTTTTAAAAGTTGAGGTTATTTGCTGAAGTTTTTATTGCTTTTCAATGATGATGTGGTTGTTGAATTTGTTGGTGATTTTCAGTGTTGAGGTTGCTGAGTTTGTTGGTGACTTTAATTGTTGAGGTTGTTGTTGTATTGGATAGTGTCATCAATGTCTATTTTGTTGAACTTTTTTTTACTTTTAAATGTTGAGGTTGTTGTTTATTTTGTTGGCGTTTTTCAAAATTGAGGTCGTTGAATTGTTTGGTAATTTTCAAAATTGAGATTGTTGCTGAATTTGTTGGTGATATTCATTGTTGAGGTTGTTGAATTTGTTGGTGATTTTCAATTTTGAGGATGTTGTAGAATTTGTTGGTGTTTTTCAATATTGAGGTTTTTGATTAATTTGTTGGCATTATCAATGTTATTTTTTCAATTTTTTTTTTGAATGTTGAGGTTGTTGTTGATTTTGTTGGTGTTTTTCAATGTTGAGATTGTAGTTCAATTTGTTGGTGTTTTTCAATGTTGAGGTTGCTGTTGAATTTGTTGGTGTTATCAATGTTTATTTTGAACTTTTTTGTATTTTTGAAAGTTGAGGTTGTTGAATTTGTTGGTGTTTATCAATGATGAGGTTCTTGTTGAATTTATTGGTGTTTTTCAATGTTGATGTTGTTGAATTTGTTGGTGATTTACAATATTGGGTTTGTTGTTGTATTTGTTAATGTTATCAATGTTTTTTTTGTTGAACTTGTTTGTATTTTTAAAAGTTGAGGTTGTTGTTGAATTTGTTGGTGTTTTTCATTGTTGAGGTTGTTGTTGAATTTTTTGGTTTTATCAATGTTCTTTTTTCAACTTTTTTGTACTTTTAAATGTTGAGGTTCTTGTTGGTGTTATCAATGTTTTTTTGTTGAACATGTTTGTATTTTTAAAAGTTGAGGTTGTTGTTGAATTTTTTGGTGTTTTTCAAAGTTAAGGTCGTTGAATTTGTTGGTGGTTTTCAATATTGAGGTTGTTGTTGAATTTGATGGCGTTATCAATGTTTTTTTGTTGAAATTGTTTTTATTTTTAAAAGTTGAGGTTGTCGTTGAATTTTTTGGTGTTTTTCAAAGTTGAGGTCGTTGAATTTGTTGGTGATTTTCAATGTTGAGGTTGTTGTTGAATTTGTTGGTCTTGTCAATATTTATTTTGTTGAACTTTTGTGTAGTTTTATAAGTTGAGGTTATTTGCTGAAGTTTTAATTGCTTTTCAATGATGATGTGGTTGTTGAATTGGTTGGTTATTTTCAGTGTTGAGGTTGCTGAATTTGTTGGTGATTTTAAATGTTGAGGTTGTTGTTGAATTTATTGGTGTTGTCAATGTTTATATTGTTGATTTTTTTTTTACATTTAAAAGTTGAGGTTGTTGTTTAATTTGTTGGTGTTTTTCAAAGTTGAGGTCGTTGAATTTGTTGGCGTTTTTCAATGTTGAGGTTGTTGTTGAATTTGTTGGTGATTTTCAAAGGTGAAGTTGTTGTTGAATTCATCGGTGATTTTCAATATTGAGTTTGTTGTTGAATTTGTTGGTGTTATCAATGTTTTTTTGTTGAACTTGTTTGTATTTTTAAAAGTTGAGGTTGTTGTTGAATATGTTGGTGTTTTCAATATTTAGGTTGTTGTTGAATTTGTTGCTATTATCAAAGTTTTTTAAAAACTTTTTGGTGTTTTTCAAATTTAATTTTGTTGCTGAATTTGCTGATGATATTCACTGCTGAGGTTGTTGTTGAATTTGTTGGCATTTTTCAATGCTGAGGTTTTTTTTGAATTTGTTGGTGATTTTCAGTATTGAGGTTGTTGCTGAAATTGTTGGTGTTATGAATGTTATTTTTTGAACTTTTTTGTATTTTTCAATGTTGAGGTTGTTGGTGAATTTGTTGGTATTTCTGAATGTTGCGGTTGTTGTTGAATTTTTTGGTGTTTATCATTGTTGAGGTTGTTGTTGAACTTGCTAGTGTTTTTCAGTATTGAATTTGTTGTTGAATTTGTTGGTGTTTTTCAATGTTGAGGTTGTTGTTGAATTTGTTGGTGTTTTTCAATTTTGATGTTGTTTTTGAATTTGTTTCTGTTATCAATGTTTTCCTTTGAACTGTTTTGTGTTTGTCAATATTGAGGTTCTTGTTGAATTTATTGGTGTTTTTCAATATTGATGTTGCCCATGAATTTGCTGGTGTTATCAATGTTATTTTTTGAACTTTTTTGTATTTTTCATTGTTGAGGTTGTTGTTGAATTTGTTGGTGGTTTTCAATGTTGAGGTTGTTGTTGAATTTGTTGGTGTTTTTCAATTGTTAGGTTTTTGTTGAATTTTTTGGTGTTTTCATTGTTGAGGTTGTTGTTAGATTTGTTGTTTTTTTTTCAATGTTGAGGATGTTGTTGTATTGGATAGTGTCATCAATGTCTATTTTGTTGAACTTTTTTTTACTTTTAAATGTTGAGGTTGTTGTTTAATTTGTTGGCATTTTTCAAAGTTGAGGTCGTTAAATTTGTTGGTGATTTTCAAAATTTAGTTTGTTGCTTAATTTGTTAGTGATATTCATTGTTGAGGTTTTTTGAATTTGTTGTTGATTTTCAATGTTGAGGTTGTTGTTGAATTTGTTGGTGTTTTTCAATATTGAGGTTTTTGTTGAATTTGTTGGCGTTATCAAGGTTATTTTTTGAACTTTTTTGTATTTTTGAAAGTTGATGTTGTTGTTGAATTTGTTGGTATTTTTAAATGTTGAGTTTGTTGCTGAATTTTTTAGTGTTTTTCATTGTTGAAGTTGTTGTTGAATTTGTTGGTGTTTTTCATTGTTGAGGTTGTTTTTGAAATTGTTGGCGTTATTAAGGTTATTTTTTGAACTTTTTTGTATTTTTGAAGGTTGAGGTTGTTGTTGACTTTGTTGGTATTTTTCAATGTTGAGCTTGTTGCTGAATTTTTTGGTGTTTGTGTTATCAATGTTTTTTTTGTTGCACTTGTTTGTATTTTTAAAAGTTCAGGTTGTTGCTGAATTTGTTGGTGTTTTTCGTTGTTGAGGTTCTGTTGAATTTTTTGTCATTATCAACGTTTTTTGTTGAACTTGTTTGTGTTTTTCAAAGTTCAGGTTGTTGCTGAATTTATTGGTATTAGCACTGTTTATTTTGTTGAACTTTTTTGTACTTTTAAAAGTTGAAGTTGATTTTAAATGTTTTGGTGTTTTTAATTGTTGAGGTTGTTATTGAATTTGTTCATGTTATCAATGTTCTTTTTTCAACTTTTTAGTACTTTTAAAAGTTGAGGTTGTTGTTGAATTTGTTGGTGTTTTTCAATGATGAGGTTGTTGTTGAATTTGTTGGTGTTTATCAATGTTGAGGTCGTTGAATTTGTTGGTGTTTTTCAATATTGAGGTTGTTGTTGAATTTGTTGGTGTTTTTCAAAGTTGAGGTCGTTGAATTTGTTGGTGTTTTTCAATATTGAGGTTCTTGTTGAATTTGTTGGTGTTGTCAATGTTTATTTTGTTGAACTTTTTTGTAGTTTTAAAAGTTGAGGTTATTTGCTGAAGCTTTTATTGCTTTTCAATGATGATGTGGTTGTTGAATTTGTTGGTGATTTTCAGTGTTGAGGTTGCTGAATTTGTTGCTGATTATAAATATTGAGGTTGTTGTTGAAATAGATAATGTCATCAATGTTTATTTTGTTGAACTTGTTTGCATTTTTAAATGTTGTGGTTGTTGTTGAATTTGTTGGAGTTGTCAATGTTTATATTGTTGAACTTTTTTTTACATTTAAAAGTTGAGGTTGTTGTTGAATTTGTTGGTGTTTTTCAATGTTGAGGTTGTTGTTGAATTTGTTGGTGTTTTTCAATGTAGATGTTGTTGAATTTGTTGGTGATTTTCAACATTGAGTTTTTTGTTCAATTTGTTGGTGTTATCAATGTTTTTTTTTGAATTTGTTTGTATTTTTAAAAGTTGTTTGTTGTTGAATTTGTTGGTGTATTTCAAAGTTTAGGTCGTTGGATTTGTTGGTGATTTTCAATATTAAGCATATTGTTGAATTTTTTGGTGTCATGAAATTTTTTTTTTTAACTTTTTTGTGTTTTTCAAAGTTGAAGTTGTTGCGAATTTGTTGGTGATATTCAGTGTTGAGGTTGTTGAATTTGTTGGTGATTTTCAATATTGAGGATGTTGTTCAATTTGTTGGTGTTTTTCAATGTTGAGGTTGATGTTGAATTTGTTGGTGTTTTTCAATGTTGAGGTTGTTTAATTTGTTGGTGATTTTCAAAGTTGAGGTTGTTGCTGAATTCATTGGTGTTATCAATGTTTCTTTTGTTGAACTTTTTTGTACTTTTAAAAGTTGAGGTTAATTTTGAATTTGTTGGTGTTTTCATTGTTGAGGTTGTTGTTGAATTTGTTGGTGTTTTTCAAAGTTTAGGTCGTTGGATTTGTTGGTGATTTTCAATATTAAGCATATTTTTGAATTTTTTGGTGTCATGAAAGTTTTTTTTTTAAATTTTTTGTGTTTTTCAAAGTTGAAGTTGTTGCAAATTTGTTGGTGATATTCAGTGTTGAGGTTGTTGACTTTGTTGGTGATTTTCAATATTGAGGATGTTGTTCAATTTGTTGGTGTTTTTCAATGTTGAGGTTGTTGTTGAATTTGTTGGTGTTTTTCATTGTTGAGGTTGTTGTTGAATTTGTTGGTGTTATCAATGCTTTTTTTTGAATTTGTTTGTATTTTTAAAAGTTGTTTGTTGTTGAATTTGTTGGTGTATTTCAAAGTTTAGGTCGTTGGATTTGTTGGTGATTTTCAATATTAAGCTTAGTGTGGAATTTTTTGGTGCCATGAAAGTTTTTTTTTTAACTTTTTTGTGTTTTTCAAAGTTGAAGTTGTTGCGAATTTGTTGGTGATATTCAATATTGAGGATGTTGTTCAATTTGTTGGTGTTTTGCAATGTTGAGGTTGATGTTGAATTTGTTGGTGTTTTTCAATGTTGAGGTTGTTTAATTTGTTGGTGATTTTCAAAGTTGAGTTTGTTGCTGAATTCATTGGTGTTATCAATGTTTATTTTGTTGAACTTTTCTGTACTTTTAAAAGTTAAGTTTAATTTTGAATTTGTTGGTGTTTTCATTGTTGATGTTGTCGTTAAATTGTTGGCGTTTTACAAAGTTCAGGTTGTTGTTGAATTTGCTGGTGTTTTTCAATGTTGAGGTTATTGTTGAACTGTTTGTGTTTTTCATTGTTGAGGTTGTTGTTGAATTTGTTGGTGTTATCAATGTTTTTTTTGTTGAACTTGTTTGTATTTTTCAAAGTGGAAGTTGTTGTTGAATTTGTTGGTGTTTTTCAATATTGAGATTGTTGTTGAATTTGTTGGAGTTATCAATGCTATTTTTGAACTTTTTTGTATTTTTAAAAGTTGAGGTTGTTGAATTTGTTGGTGTTTTTAAATGTTGATGTTTTTGAATTTGTTGGTGATTTTCAACATTGAGTTTGCTGTTGAATTTGTTGCTTTTATCATTTTTTTATTTAAACTCGTTTGTGTTTTTAAACATTGAAGTTGTTGTTTAATTTATTGGTATTTTTCAAAGTTGAGGTCGTTGAATTTGTTGGTGATTTTCAATATTGAGTTTTTTGTTGAATTTGTTGGTGTTAGCAATGTTTTTTTGTTGAAATAGTTGGGATTTTCAATATTGAGGTTGTTGTTGAATTTATTGGCGTTTTTCAATGTTGAAGTTGTTGTTGAAGTCGTTGGTGATTTTCAACATTGAGGTTGATGTTGAATTTGTTGGTGTTATCAATGTTATTACATTGAACTTTTTTGTATTTTTGAAAGTAGAGGTTGATGTTGAATTTATTGGTGTTTTTCATTGTTGAGCTTGTTGTTGAATTTGTTGGTGTTTTTCAATGTTGAGGATGTTGTTGAATTGCTTAGTGATATTCAGTGTTGAGCTTGCTGAATTTGTTTGTGATTTTCAATATTGAGGTTGTTGTTTAATTTATTGGTGTTATCAATGTTTATTTTGTTGAACTTTTTTTTACTTTTAAAAGTTGAGGTTGTTGTTTAATTTGTTGGTGGTTTTCAAAGTTGAGGTCGTTGAATTTGTTGGTGATTTTCAATATTGAGCTTGTTGTTGAATTTGTTGGTGTTATGAATGTTTTTTTTTTAAGTTCTATTTGTTTTTCAAAGTTGAGGTTGTTGCTGAATTTGTCTGTGATATTCCGTGTTGAGGTTGTTGAATTTGTTGATGATTTTCAGTATTGATGGTGTTGTTGAATTTGTTGGCGTTTTTCAATGTTGAGGTTGTTGTTGAATTTGTTGGTGTTTTTCAGTGTTGAGGTTGTTGTTGAATTTGTTGGTGATTTTCAACATTGAGGTTTTAGTTTAAATTGATGGTGTTGTTAAAGTTTATTTTGTTGAACTTTTTTGTAGTTTTAAAAGTTGAGGTTGTTGCTGAAATTTTTATTGTTTTTCAATGTTGATGTTGTTGTTGAATTTGTTCGTGATTTTAAATGTTGAGATTTTTGTTGAATTGAATAGTGTCATCCTTGTTTATTTTGTTGAACTTTTTTGTACTTGTAAAGTTGAGGTTGTTGTTTAATTTGTTGGTGTATTTCGAAGTAGAGGTATTTGAAATTGTTGGTGATTTTAAAATTGAGGTTGTTGTTGAATTTGTTGGAGATATGAATGGTTTTTTAGAACTTTTATGTGTTTTTCAAAGTTGAAGTTGTTGTTGAATTTGTTGGCGTTTTTCAATGTTGAGGTTGTTGTTGAATTTCTTGGTGATTTTCAATATTGAGGTTGTTGTTGAATTTGTTGGTGTTATCAATGTTTTTTTTATCTTTTGTGTGTTTTTCAATGTTGAGGCTGTTGAATATGCTGGTGATTTTGAATATTGAGGTTGTTGATGAGTTTGTTGGTGTTATCAATGGTTTTTTGGAATTTAGTGTTTTTTTCAAAGTTGAGGTTGATGCTGAATTTCTTGGTGATATACAGTTTTGAAGTTGTTGAATTTGTTCGTGATTTTCAATTTTGAGGTTTTTGTTGAATTTGTTGGCGTTATCAACGTTTATTTTGTTGAACTTTTTTGTAATTTTAAAGTTGAGGTTGTTGTTCAATTTGTTGGGGTTTTCAATATTGAGGTTGTTGTTGAATTTGTTGGTGTTATCAATGTTATTTTTTGAACTTTTTTGTATTTATCAAAGCTGAAGTTGTTGTTGAATTTGTTGTTGTTTTTCAATGTTAAGGTTGTTGTTGAATTTGTTGTTGTTTTTCAATGTTGAGGTTGTAGTTGAATTTGTTGGTTTTTTTCAATGTTAAGGTTGTTGTTGAATTTGTTGGTGTTATCAATGTTATTTTATTTAACTTTTTTGTATTTTTGAAAGTTGAGGTTGTTGTTGAATTTGTTGGTGTTTTTCAATGTTGAGATTGTTGTTGAATGTGTTGGTGTTTTTTAATGTTGAGGTTGTTGAATTTTTTGGTGATATTCAATATTGAGGTTGTTGTTGAATTTTTTGGAGTTTTTCAAAGTTGAGGTTGTTGTTGAATATGTTGATGTTATCAATATTCTTTTTTAAACTTTTTTTTACTTTTAAAAGTTTAGGTTGTTGTTTAATTTGTTGTTGATTTTCAATGTTGACGTTGTTTTTGAATTTGTTGGCGTTTTTCATTGTTGAGGTTGTTGTTGAATTTGTTGGTGTTATCAATTTTTTTTTAAACTTTTTTGTACTTTTAAAAGTTGAGGTTGTTGTTGAATTTGTTGGTGTTTTTCAACATTGAGTTTGTTTTTGAATTTGTTCGTGATTTTCAACATTGAGTTTGTTGTTGAATTTGTTGGTGTCATCAATGTTTTTTTGTTGAACTTGTTTGTATTATTAAAAGTTGAGGTTGTTGTTGAATTTGTTGGTGTTATCAATGTTTTTTTGTTGAACTTGTCTGTATTTTTACAAGTTGAGGTTGTTGTTGAATTTTTTGGTGTTATCAATGTTTTTTTGTTGAACTTGTCTGTATTTTTACAAGTTGAGGTTGTTGTTGAATTTGTTGGTGTTTTTCAAAGTTGAGGTCGTTGAATTTGTTGGTGATTTTCAATATTTAGTTTGTTGTTGAATTTGTTGGTGTTATGAATGTTTTTTTTTGAACTTTTTTGTGTTTTTAAAAGTTGAGGTTGTTGGTGAATTTGTTGGTGATATTCATTGTTGAGGTTGTTGAATTTGTTGGTGATTTTCAATATTGAGATTGTTGTTTAATTTGATGGCGTTTTTCAAATTTGTGGTTGTTGAATTTTTTGGTGATTTTCAATAGTGAGGTTGTTGTTGAATTTGTTGGTGTTTTTCAATGTTGTGGTTGTTGTTCAATTTTTCGGTGTTTTTCATTGTTGAGGTTGTTGTTGAATTTGTTGGTGTTTTTCATTATTGAGGTTGATGTTGAATTTGTTGGTGTTTTTCAATGGTTTGGTTTTTGTTGAATTTTTTGGTGTTTTCATTGTTGAGGTTGTTGTTAAATTTGTTGGTGTTTTTCAATGTTGAGGTTGTTGTTGAATTTGTTGGTGTTGTCAATGTTTATTTTGTTGAACTTTTTTGTAGTTTTAAATGTTGAGGTTATTTGCTGAAGTTTTTAATTGCTTTTCAATGATGATGTTGTTGTTGAATTTGTTGGTGATTTTAAGTGTTGAGGTTACTGAATTTGTTGGTGATTGTAAATGTTGAGGTTGTTGTTGAATTGGATAGTGTCATCAATGTTTATTTTGTTGAACTTGTTTGCATTTTTAAAAGTTGTGGTTGTTGTTGAATTTGTTGGTGTTTTTCAAAGTTGAGGTCGTGGATTGTGTTGCTAATATTCAATATTGAGGTTGTTGTTGAATTTTTTGGTGTTATCAATGTTATTTTTTGAACTTTTTTGTATTTTTCAATTTTGAGGTTGTTGAACTTGTTGGTATTTTTCAATGTTGTGGTTGTTGTTGAATTTTTTGATTTTTTTTCAATGTTGAGGTTATTGCTGAATTTGTTGGTGGTTTTCAATGTTGAGGTTGTTGTTAAATTTGTTGGTGTTTTTCAATGTTGAGGTTGTTGTTGAATTTGTTAGGTGTTGTCAATGTTTATTTCGTTGAACTTTTTTGTAGTTTTAAAAGTTGAGATTATTTGCTGAAGTTTTAATTGCTTTTCAACGATGATGTGGTTGTTGAATTTGTTGGTGATTTTCAGTGTTGAGGTTGCTGAATTTGTTGGTGATTATAAATGTTGAGGTTGTTGTTGAATTGGATAGTGTCATCAATGTTTATTTTGTTGAACTTGTTTGCATTTTTAAAAGTTGTGGTTGTTGTTGAATTTATTGGTGTTGCCAATGTTTATATTGTTGAACTTTTTTTTACATTTAAGAGTTGAGGTTGTGGTTTAATTTGTTGATGTTATTCAATGTTGAGGTTGTTGTTGAATTTGGTGGTGTTTTTTAATGTTGTGGTTGTTGTTGAATTTTTTGCTGATTTTCAATATTGAGGTTGCTGTTGAATTTGTTTGTGTTATCAATGTTATTTTTTGAACTTTTTTGTATTTTTCAATTTCGTGGTTGTTGTTGAACTTGTTGACAATGTTTATTTTTTTGAACTTTTTTGTAGTTCTAAAAGTTGAGGTTATTTGCTGAATTTTTTATTGTTTTTCTTTCATGATGTTGTTGTTGAATTTGTTGGTGATTTTCAGTGTTGAGGTTGCTGAATTTGTTGGTGAAATTAAATGTTGCGGTTGTTGTTGAATTTGATAGTGTCAACAATGTTTATTTTGTTGAACTTGTTTGCATTTTTAAAAGTTGTGGTTGTTGTTGAATTTATTGGTGTTGTCAATGTTTATATTGTTGATTTTTTTTTGCATTTAAAAGTTGAGGTTGTTGTTTAATTTGTTGGTGTTTTTCAAAGTTGAGGTCATTGAATTTGTTGGCGTTTTTCAATGTTGAGGTTGTTGTTGAATTTGTTGGTGATTTTCAATGGTGAAGTTATTGTTGAATTCATCGGTGATTTTCAATATTGAGTTTGTTGTTGAATTTGTTGGTGTTATCAATGTTTTTTTGTTGAACTTGTTTGTATTTTTAAAAGTTGAGGTTGTTGTTGAATATGTTAGTAATTTCAATATTTAGGTTGTTGTTGAATTTGTTGGCATTTTTCAATGCTGAGGTTTTTTTTGAATTTGTTGGTGATTTTCAATATTGAGGTTGTTGCTGAAATTGTTGGTGTTTTGAATGTTATTTTTTGAACTTTTTTGTATTTTTCAATGTTGAGGTTGTTGGTGAATTGTTGGTATTTCTGAATGTTGCGGTTGTTGTTGAATTTTTTGGTGTTTATCATTGTTGAGGTTGTTGTTGAATTTGTTGGTGTTTTTCAGTATTGAATTTGTTGTTGAATTTGTTGGTGTTTTTCAATGTTGAGGTTGTTGTTGAATTTGTTGGTGTTTTGCAATGTTGATGTTGTTTTTGAATTTGTTTCTGTTATCAATGTTTTCATTTGAACTGTTTTGTGTTTGTCAATATTGAGGTTCTTGTTGAATTTATTGGTGTTTTTCAATATTGATGTTGCTCTTGAATTTGTTGGTGTTATCAATGTTATTTTTTGAACTTTTTTGTATTTTTCAATTTTGAGGTTGTTGAACTTGTTGGTATTTTTCAATATTGTGGTTGTTGTTAAATTTTTTCATTTTTTTCATTGTTGAGGTTGTTGAATTTGTTGGTGTTATCAATGCTATTTTTTGAACTTTTTTGTATTTTTCAATATTGAGGTTGTTTTAGAATTTGTTGGTGTTTTTCAGTATTGAATTTGTTGTTGAATTTGTTGGTGTTTTTCAATGTTGAGGTTGTTGTTGAATTTGTTGGTGTTTTCCAATGTTGATGTTGTTTTTGAATTTGTTTCTGTTATCAATGTTTTCCTTTGAACTGTTTTGTGTTTGTCAATATTGAGGTTCTTGTTGAATTTATTGGTGTTTTTCAATATTGATGTTGCTCTTGAATTAGTTGGTGTTATCAATGTTATTTTTTGAACTTTTTTGTATTTTTCAATTTTGAGGTTGTTGAACTTGTTGGTATTTTTCAATATTGTGGTTGTTGTTGAATTGTTTCGTTTTTTTCATTGTTGAGGTTGTTGTTGAATTTGTTGGTGTTTTTCAATTGTTAGGTTTTTGTTGAATTTTTTGGTGTTTTCATTGTTGAGGTTGTTGTTAGATTTGTTGTTTTTTTTTCAATGTTGAGGTTGTTGTTGAATTTATTGGTGTTTTTCAATGTTGAGGTTGTTGTTGAATTTGTTGGTGTTGTCAATGTTTATTTTGTTGAACTTTTTTGTTGTTTTAAAAGTTGAGGTTATTTGCTGAAGTTTTTATTGCTTTTCAATGATGATGTGGTTGTTGAATTTGTTGGTGATTTTCAGTGTTGAGGTTGCTGAGTTTGTTGGTGACTTTAATTGTTGAGGTTGTTGTTGTATTGGATAGTGTCATCAATGTCTATTTTGTTGAACTTTTTTTTACTTTTAAATGTTGAGGTTGTTGTTTATTTTGTTGGCGTTTTTCAAAATTGAGGTCGTTGAATTGTTTGGTAATTTTCAAAATTGAGATTGTTGCTGAATTTGTTGGTGATATTCATTGTTGAGGTTGTTGAATTTGTTGGTGATTTTCAATTTTGAGGATGTTGTAGAATTTGTTGGTGTTTTTCAATATTGAGGTTTTTGATTAATTTGTTGGCATTATCAATGTTATTTTTTCAATTTTTTTTTTGAATGTTGAGGTTGTTGTTGATTTTGTTGGTGTTTTTCAATGTTGAGATTGTAGTTCAATTTGTTGGTGTTTTTCAATGTTGAGGTTGCTGTTGAATTTGTTGGTGTTATCAATGTTTATTTTGAACTTTTTTGTATTTTTGAAAGTTGAGGTTGTTGAATTTGTTGGTGTTTATCAATGATGAGGTTCTTGTTGAATTTATTGGTGTTTTTCAATGTTGATGTTGTTGAATTTGTTGGTGATTTACAATATTGGGTTTGTTGTTGTATTTGTTAATGTTATCAATGTTTTTTTTGTTGAACTTGTTTGTATTTTTAAAAGTTGAGGTTGTTGTTGAATTTGTTGGTGTTTTTCATTGTTGAGGTTGTTGTTGAATTTTTTGGTTTTATCAATGTTCTTTTTTCAACTTTTTTGTACTTTTAAATGTTGAGGTTCTTGTTGGTGTTATCAATGTTTTTTTGTTGAACATGTTTGTATTTTTAAAAGTTGAGGTTGTTGTTGAATTTTTTGGTGTTTTTCAAAGTTAAGGTCGTTGAATTTGTTGGTGGTTTTCAATATTGAGGTTGTTGTTGAATTTGATGGCGTTATCAATGTTTTTTTGTTGAAATTGTTTTTATTTTTAAAAGTTGAGGTTGTCGTTGAATTTTTTGGTGTTTTTCAAAGTTGAGGTCGTTGAATTTGTTGGTGATTTTCAATGTTGAGGTTGTTGTTGAATTTGTTGGTCTTGTCAATATTTATTTTGTTGAACTTTTGTGTAGTTTTATAAGTTGAGGTTATTTGCTGAAGTTTTAATTGCTTTTCAATGATGATGTGGTTGTTGAATTGGTTGGTTATTTTCAGTGTTGAGGTTGCTGAATTTGTTGGTGATTTTAAATGTTGAGGTTGTTGTTGAATTTATTGGTGTTGTCAATGTTTATATTGTTGATTTTTTTTTTACATTTAAAAGTTGAGGTTGTTGTTTAATTTGTTGGTGTTTTTCAAAGTTGAGGTCGTTGAATTTGTTGGCGTTTTTCAATGTTGAGGTTGTTGTTGAATTTGTTGGTGATTTTCAAAGGTGAAGTTGTTGTTGAATTCATCGGTGATTTTCAATATTGAGTTTGTTGTTGAATTTGTTGGTGTTATCAATGTTTTTTTGTTGAACTTGTTTGTATTTTTAAAAGTTGAGGTTGTTGTTGAATATGTTGGTGTTTTCAATATTTAGGTTGTTGTTGAATTTGTTGCTATTATCAAAGTTTTTTAAAAACTTTTTGGTGTTTTTCAAATTTAAGTTTGTTGCTGAATTTGCTGATGATATTCACTGCTGAGGTTGTTGTTGAATTTGTTGGCATTTTTCAATGCTGAGGTTTTTTTTGAATTTGTTGGTGATTTTCAGTATTGAGGTTGTTGCTGAAATTGTTGGTGTTATGAATGTTATTTTTTGAACTTTTTTGTATTTTTCAATGTTGAGGTTGTTGGTGAATTTGTTGGTATTTCTGAATGTTGCGGTTGTTGTTGAATTTTTTGGTGTTTATCATTGTTGAGGTTGTTGTTGAACTTGCTAGTGTTTTTCAGTATTGAATTTGTTGTTGAATTTGTTGGTGTTTTTCAATGTTGAGGTTGTTGTTGAATTTGTTGGTGTTTTTCAATTTTGATGTTGTTTTTGAATTTGTTTCTGTTATCAATGTTTTCCTTTGAACTGTTTTGTGTTTGTCAATATTGAGGTTCTTGTTGAATTTATTGGTGTTTTTCAATATTGATGTTGCCCATGAATTTGCTGGTGTTATCAATGTTATTTTTTGAACTTTTTTGTATTTTTCATTGTTGAGGTTGTTGTTGAATTTGTTGGTGGTTTTCAATGTTGAGGTTGTTGTTGAATTTGTTGGTGTTTTTCAATTGTTAGGTTTTTGTTGAATTTTTTGGTGTTTTCATTGTTGAGGTTGTTGTTAGATTTGTTGTTTTTTTTTCAATGTTGAGGATGTTGTTGTATTGGATAGTGTCATCAATGTCTATTTTGTTGAACTTTTTTTTACTTTTAAATGTTGAGGTTGTTGTTTAATTTGTTGGCATTTTTCAAAGTTGAGGTCGTTAAATTTGTTGGTGATTTTCAAAATTTAGTTTGTTGCTTAATTTGTTAGTGATATTCATTGTTGAGGTTTTTTGAATTTGTTGTTGATTTTCAATGTTGAGGTTGTTGTTGAATTTGTTGGTGTTTTTCAATATTGAGGTTTTTGTTGAATTTGTTGGCGTTATCAAGGTTATTTTTTGAACTTTTTTGTATTTTTGAAAGTTGATGTTGTTGTTTAATTTGTTGGTATTTTTAAATGTTGAGTTTGTTGCTGAATTTTTTAGTGTTTTTCATTGTTGAAGTTGTTGTTGAATTTGTTGGTGTTTTTCATTGTTGAGGTTGTTTTTGAAATTGTTGGCGTTATTAAGGTTATTTTTTGAACTTTTTTGTATTTTTGAAGGTTGAGGTTGTTGTTGACTTTGTTGGTATTTTTCAATGTTGAGCTTGTTGCTGAATTTTTTGGTGTTTGTGTTATCAATGTTTTTTTTGTTGCACTTGTTTGTATTTTTAAAAGTTCAGGTTGTTGCTGAATTTGTTGGTGTTTTTCGTTGTTGAGGTTCTGTTGAATTTTTTGTCATTATCAACGTTTTTTGTTGAACATGTTTGTGTTTTTCAAAGTTCAGGTTGTTGCTGAATTTATTGGTATTAGCACTGTTTATTTTGTTGAACTTTTTTGTACTTTTAAAAGTTGAAGTTGATTTTAAATGTTTTGGTGTTTTTAATTGTTGAGGTTGTTATTGAATTTGTTCATGTTATCAATGTTCTTTTTTCAACTTTTTAGTACTTTTAAAAGTTGAGGTTGTTGTTGAATTTGTTGGTGTTTTTCAATGATGAGGTTGTTGTTGAATTTGTTGGTGTTTATCAATGTTGAGGTCGTTGAATTTGTTGGTGTTTTTCAATATTGAGGTTGTTGTTGAATTTGTTGGTGTTTTTCAAAGTTGAGGTCGTTGAATTTGTTGGTGTTTTTCAATATTGAGGTTCTTGTTGAATTTGTTGGTGTTGTCAATGTTTATTTTGTTGAACTTTTTTGTAGTTTTAAAAGTTGAGGTTATTTGCTGAAGCTTTTATTGCTTTTCAATGATGATGTGGTTGTTGAATTTGTTGGTGATTTTCAGTGTTGAGGTTGCTGAATTTGTTGCTGATTATAAATATTGAGGTTGTTGTTGAAATAGATAATGTCATCAATGTTTATTTTGTTGAACTTGTTTGCATTTTTAAATGTTGTGGTTGTTGTTGAATTTGTTGGTGTTGTCAATGTTTATATTGTTGAACTTTTTTTTACATTTAAAAGTTGAGGTTGTTGTTGAATTTGTTGGTGTTTTTCAATGTTGAGGTTGTTGTTGAATTTGTTGGTGTTTTTCAATGTAGATGTTGTTGAATTTGTTGGTGATTTTCAACATTGAGTTTTTTGTTCAATTTGTTGGTGTTATCAATGTTTTTTTTTGAATTTGTTTGTATTTTTAAAAGTTGTTTGTTGTTGAATTTGTTGGTGTATTTCAAAGTTTAGGTCGTTGGATTTGTTGGTGATTTTCAATATTAAGCATATTGTTGAATTTTTTGGTGTCATGAAATTTTTTTTTTTAACTTTTTTGTGTTTTTCAAAGTTGAAGTTGTTGCGAATTTGTTGGTGATATTCAGTGTTGAGGTTGTTGAATTTGTTGGTGATTTTCAATATTGAGGATGTTGTTCAATTTGTTGGTGTTTTTCAATGTTGAGGTTGATGTTGAATTTGTTGGTGTTTTTCAATGTTGAGGTTGTTTAATTTGTTGGTGATTTTCAAAGTTGAGGTTGTTGCTGAATTCATTGGTGTTATCAATGTTTCTTTTGTTGAACTTTTTTGTACTTTTAAAAGTTGAGGTTAATTTTGAATTTGTTGGTGTTTTCATTGTTGAGGTTGTTGTTGAATTTGTTGGTGTTTTTCAAAGTTTAGGTCGTTGGATTTGTTGGTGATTTTCAATATTAAGCATATTTTTGAATTTTTTGGTGTCATGAAAGTTTTTTTTTTAAATTTTTTGTGTTTTTCAAAGTTGAAGTTGTTGCAAATTTGTTGGTGATATTCAGTGTTGAGGTTGTTGACTTTGTTGGTGATTTTCAATATTGAGGATGTTGTTCAATTTGTTGGTGTTTTTCAATGTTGAGGTTGTTGTTGAATTTGTTGGTGTTTTTCATTGTTGAAGTTGTTGTTGAATTTGTTGGTGTTATCAATGCTTTTTTTTGAATTTGTTTGTATTTTTAAAAGTTGTTTGTTGTTGAATTTGTTGGTGTATTTCAAAGTTTAGGTCGTTGGATTTGTTGGTGATTTTCAATATTAAGCTTAGTGTGGAATTTTATGGTGCCATGAAAGTTTTTTTTTTAACTTTTTTGTGTTTTTCAAAGTTGAAGTTGTTGCGAATTTGTTGGTGATATTCAATATTGAGGATGTTGTTCAATTTGTTGGTGTTTTGCAATGTTGAGGTTGATGTTGAATTTGTTGGTGTTTTTCAATGTTGAGGTTGTTTAATTTGTTGGTGATTTTCAAAGTTGAGTTTGTTGCTGAATTCATTGGTGTTATCAATGTTTATTTTGTTGAACTTTTCTGTACTTTTAAAAGTTAAGTTTAATTTTGAATTTGTTGGTGTTTTCATTGTTGATGTTGTCGTTAAATTGTTGGCGTTTTACAAAGTTCAGGTTGTTGTTGAATTTGCTGGTGTTTTTCAATGTTGAGGTTATTGTTGAACTTGTTTGTGTTTTTCATTGTTGAGGTTGTTGTTGAATTTGTTGGTGTTATCAATGTTTTTTTTGTTGAACTTGTTTGTATTTTTCAAAGTGGAAGTTGTTGTTGAATTTGTTGGTGTTTTTCAATATTGAGATTGTTGTTGAATTTGTTGGAGTTATCAATGCTATTTTTGAACTTTTTTGTATTTTTAAAAGTTGAGGTTGTTGAATTTGTTGGTGTTTTTAAATGTTGATGTTTTTGAATTTGTTGGTGATTTTCAACATTGAGTTTGCTGTTGAATTTGTTGCTTTTATCATTTTTTTATTTAAACTCGTTTGTGTTTTTAAACATTGAAGTTGTTGTTTAATTTATTGGTATTTTTCAAAGTTGAGGTCGTTGAATTTGTTGGTGATTTTCAATATTGAGTTTTTTGTTGAATTTGTTGGTGTTAGCAATGTTTTTTTGTTGAACTTGTTTGTATTTTTAAAAGTTGAAGTTGTTGTTTAATTTGTTGGTGTTTTTCAAAGTTGAGGTCGTTGAATTTGTTGTTGATTTTCAATATTGTAGTTGTTGTTGAATTTGTTGGTGTTAAGAATGGTTTTTTAGAACTTTTTTGTTTTTTTCAATGTTGATGTTGTTGGATTTTGTTGGTGATTTTCAATATTGAGGTTGGTCTTGAATTTATTGGTGTTTTTCAATGTTAATTTTTTTTTGTTGAACTTATTTGTATTTTTAAAAGTAGAGGTTGTTGTTGAATTTGTTGGTGTTTTTCAAAGTTTAGGTTGCTGAATTTGTTGGTGATTTTCATTATTAAGCTTGTTGTTGAATTTGTTGGTGTTTTTCAATGTTGAGCTTGTTGTTGTTATCACTGTATTTTTGTTGAACTTTTTCAAAGTTGAAGTTGTTGTTGAATTTGTTTGTCTTTTTCAATATTGAGGTTGTTGTTGAATTTGTTGGTGTTTTTCAATGTTGAGGTTGTTGCTGTATGTATTGGTGTTATCAATGTTATTTTTGTTGAATTTGTTTGTATTTTTAAAAGTTGAGGTTGTTGTTGAATTTGTTGGTGTTTTTCAATGTTGAGGTTGTTGTTGAATTTATTGGTGTTTTTCAATGTTGATGTTGAATTTATTGGTGATTTTCAATATTGAGTTTGTTGTTCAATTTGTTGGTGTTATCAATGTTTTTTTTTGAATTTGTTTGTATTTTTAAAAGTTTTTTGTTGTTGAATTTTTTGGTTATTTTCAAAGTTTAGGTCATTGGATTTGTTGGTCATTTTCAATATTAAGCTTATTGTTGAATTTGTTGGTGTCATGAATGGTTTTTTAAAAACTTTTTTGTGTTATTCAAAGTTGAAGTTATTGCGAATTTGTTGGTGATATTCAATGTTGAGGTTGTTGAATTTGTTGGTGATTTTCAATATTGAGGATGTTGTTGAATTTGTTGGCGTTTTTCAATGTTGAAGTTGTTGTTGAGATTGTTGGTGTTTTTCAATCTTGAGGTTATTGTTGAATTTGTTGGTGTTTTTCAATGTTGAGGTTGTTGTTGAATTTATTAATGTTTTTCAATGTTAATGTTGTTGAATTTGTTGGTGATTTTCAATATTGAGTTTGTTGTTGAATTTATTGGTGTTTTTCATTGTTGATTTTGTTGAATTTGTTGGTGATTTTCAATATTAAGCTTATGGTTGAATTTGTTGGTGTCATGAATGTTTTTTTTTAACTTTTAGTGTTTTTCAAAGTTGAAGTTGTTGCGAATTTGTTGGTGATATTCAGTGTTGATGTTGTTGAATTTGTTGGTGATTTTTAATATTGAGGAGGTTGTTGAATTTGTTGGCGTTTTTCAATGTTGAGGTTGTTGTTGAGATTGTTGGTGATTTTCAATGTTGACGTTGTTGTTGAATTTGTTGGTGTTTTTCAATGTTGACGTTGTTGTTGAATTTGTTGATGTTTTTCATTGTTGAATTTGTTGTTGAATTTGGTGGTGTTATCAATGTTTTTTGTTGAATTTGTTTGTATTTTTAAAAGTTAAGGTTGTTGTTGAATTTGTTGGTTTTTTTCAACGTTGAGGTTGTTGAATTTGTTGGTGATATTCAAAGTTGAGGTTGTTGCTGTATGTATTGGTGTTATCAATGTTTATTTTGTTGAACTTTTTTGTACTTTTAAAAGTTGAGGTTGATTTTGAATTTGTTGGCGTTTTTCAATGTTGAGGCTGTTGTTGAATTTTTTGGTGTTTTTCATTGTTGAGGTTGCTGTTGAATTTGTTGGTGTTAATCAATGTTCTTTTTTCATCTTTTTTGTACTTTTAAAAGTCGACGTTGTTGTTGAATTTGTTGGTGTTATCAATGTTTTTTTTGTTGAACTTGTTTGTATTTTTAAAAGTTGAGGTTGTTGTTGAATTTGTTGGTGTTTTTCAACGTTGAGGTTGTTGACTTTGTTGGTGATATTCAAAGTTGAGGTTGTTCAATTTGTTGGTGATTTCAATATTGAGTTTGTTGTTGTATATGTTGGTGTTATCAATGGGTTTTTTTGAACTTTTTTGTGATTTTCAAAGTTGAGGTTGTTGATGAATTTGTTCGTGAGATACAGTGTTGAGGTTGTTGAATTTTTTGGTGATTTTCAATATTGAGGTTGTTGCTGAATTTGTTGGCGCTTTTCAATGTTGAAGTTGTTGAATTTTGTTGGTGATTTTCAATATTGAGGTCGTTGTTGAATTTGTTGGTGTTATTAATGTTGAGGTTGTTCTTGAATTTGTTGGTGTTTTTCAATGTTGAAGTTGTTGTTGAATTTGTTGGTGTTTCTCAATGGTGAGGTTTTTGTTGAATTTTTTGGTGTTTCCATTGTTGAGTTGGTTGTTAAATTTGTTGGTGTTTTTCAATGTTGAGGTTGTTGAATTTGTTGGTGATTTTCAACATTGAGGATGTAGTTGAATTTGTTGGTGTTTTCAATGTTTATTTTGTTGAACTTTTTTGTAGTTTTAAAAGTTGAGGTTGTTGCTGAATTTTTTGTTCTTTTTCAATGTTGAGGTTGTTGAATTTGCTGGTGTTTTTAAAATTAGAGGTTGTTGCTGAATTTCTTTGTGATATTCAGTGTTGAGGTTGTTCAATTTGTTGGTGATTTTCAATGTTGCCGTTGTTGCTCAATTTGTTGGTGTTTTGCAATGGTGAGGGTTGTGTAGAATTATATGGTGTTTTCATTGTTGAGGTTGTTGTTAAATTTATTGGTGTTTTTCAATGTTGAGGTTGTTGCTGAATTTTTTTTTATTGTTTTTCAATGTTGATGTTGCTGAATTGGATAGTGTCATCTATGTTTATTTTGTTCAACTAGTTTGTATTTTTAAATGTTGTGGTTGTTGATTAATTTGTAGGTGTTATCCATGTTTATTTTGTTGAACATTTTTGTACTTTAAAAAGTTGAGGTTAATTTTGAATTTGTTGATGTTATTCATTGTTGAGGTTGTTGTTGAATTTGAAGGTGTGTTTCAAAGTTGAGGTTGTTGTTTAATTTGTTGGTCTTTTCAAAGTTGAGGTCCTTGAATTTGTTGATGATTTTCAATATTGAGGTTGTTGTTGAATTTTTTGGTGTTTTTCAATGTTGATGTTGTAGAATTTGTTGGTGTTATCAATGTTTTCTTTTGAACTGTTTTTTGTTTTTCAATGTTGAGGTTGTGAATTTGCTGGTGATTTTCAATATTGAGGTTGTTGATGAATTTGTTGGAGTTATTAACGTTTATTTTGTTGAACTTTTTTGTACTTTTAAAAGTTGAGGTTGTTTTTGAAATTGTTTGGATTTTCAATATTGAGGTTGTTGTTGAAATTGTTGCTGTTTTTCAATTTTGAGGTTATTGTTGAACTTGTTGTTGTTATCAATGTTATTTTTTGAACTTTTTTGTATTTTTCAATATTGAGGTTGTTGAATTTGTTGGTGATATTCAATATTGAGGTTGTTGTTGAATTTGTTGTTGTTTTTCAATATTGAGGTTGTTGTTCAATTTGTTGGTGTTATCAATGTTATTTTTTGAACTGTTCTGTATTTTTCAATGTTGAGGTTGTTGTTGAATTTGTTGGTGATATTCAAAGTTGAGGTCATTGAATTTGTTGGTGATTTTCAACATTTAGGTTGTTGTTGAATTTTCTGGTGTTATCAATGTTTTTTTTTAACTTTTTTGTGTTTTGCAAAGGTAAGGTTGTTGCTGAATTTGTTGGTGATCTTCAGTGTTGAGGTTGTTGAATCTGTTGGTGATTTTCAATATTGAGGTTTTTGTTGAATTGGACAGCGTCATCAATGTTTATTTGTTGAACTTGTTTATATTTTTAAAAGTTGTGGTTGTTGTTGAATTTGTTGGTTTTTTTCAACGTTGAGGTTGTTGAATTTGTTGGTGATATTCAAAGTTGAGGTTGTTGCTGTATGTATTGGTGTTATCAATGTTTATTTTGTTGAACTTTTTTGTACTTTTAAAAGTTGAGGTTGATTTTGAATTTGTTGGCGTTTTTCAATGTTGAGGCTGTTGTTGAATTTTTTGGTGTTTTTCATTGTTGAGGTTGCTGTTGAATTTGTTGGTGTTATCAATGTTCTTTTTTCATCTTTTTTGTACTTTTAAAAGTCGACGTTGTTGTTGAATTTGTTGGTGTTATCAATGTTTTTTGTTGAACTTGTTTGTATTTTTTAAAGTTGAGGTTGTCATTGAATTTGTTGCTGTTTTTCAAAGTTGAGGTCATTGAATTTGTTGGAGATTTTCAATATTTAGATTGTTGTTAAATTTGTTGGTGTTATCAACGTTTATTTTGTTGAATTTTTTGTACTTTTAAAAGTTGAGGTTGTTGTTGAATTTGTTGGAGTTTTTCAATGTTGAGTTTGTTGTTGGTATTGTTGATGATTGTCAATATTAAGGTTGTTGTTTAATATGTTGGTGTTATCAATGTTATTTTTTTGAAACTTTTTGTATTTTTAAAGTTGATGTTGTTGTTGAATTTGTTGGCGTTTTTCAATGTTGAGGTTGTTGCTGAATTGGTTGCTGATGTTCAGTGTTGAGGTTGTTGAATTTGTCAGTGATTTTCAATATTGAGGTTGTTGTTAATTTTGTTGGTGTTATCAACGTTTATTTTGTTGACTTTTGTGTACTTTTAAAAGTTGAGGTTGTTGTTGAATTTGTTGGGATTTTCAATATTGAGGTTGTTGTTGAAATTGTTGGAGTTTTTCAATGTTGAGTTTGTTGTTGGTATTGTTGATGATTGTCAATATTGAGGTTGGTGTTGAATATGTTGGTGTTATCAATGTTATTTTTTGAACTTTTTTGTGTTTTTGAACGTTGAGGTTGTTGTTGAATTTGTTGGTGTTCTGAATGATTTTTTTGAACTTTTTTGTGTTTTTCCAAGTTGAGGTTGTTGTTGAAATTTTTTGCGTTTTTCAATGTTGAGGTTGTTGTTATTGTTGATATTTTTCAATGTTGAAGTTGTTGTTCAAATTGTTGGTGTTTTTAAATGTTGAGGTTGTAGTTGAGTTTGTTGGTGCATTTCAATGTTGAGGTTGTTGAATTTATTGGTGTTTTTCAATGTTGAGGTCGTTGAATTTGTTGGTGATTTTCAATATTCAGGTTGTTGTTGAATTTGTTGGTGTTATGACTGGTTTTGTTGAACTTTTTTGTGTTTTTCAAAGTTGAGGTTGTTGCTGAATTTGTTGGTGATTTTCAATATTGACGTTGATGTTGAATTTGTTGGTGTTATCAATGTTATTTATTGAACTGTTTTGTATTTTTCAATGTTGAGGTTGTTGTTGAATTTGTTGGTGTTTTAACTTATTGAGGTTGTTGGTGTTATCAATGTTTTTTGTTGAACTTGTTTGTATGGTTAAAAGTTGAGGTTGTTGTTGAATTTGTTGGTGTTTTTCAAAGTTGAGGTCGTTGAATTTGATGAAGATTTTCAATATTGAGGGTGTTGTTGATTTTGTTGGTGTTATGAATGGTTTTTTTGTTAAAACTGTATAAACAGTGCCCCCATCATAAACACTATTTAAACAGTGCCCCCATCATAAACACTATATAAAAAGTGCCCCCATCATAAACACTAGATAAACAGTGCCCCCATCATAAACGCTATTTAAACAGTGCCCCCATCATAAACACTATTTAAACAGTGCCCCCATCATAAACACTATTTAAACAGTGCCCCCATCATAAACACTATTTAAACAGTGCCCCCATCATAAACACTATATAAACAGTGCCCCCATCATAAACACTATTTAAACAGTGCCCACATCATAAACACTATTTAAACAGTGCCCCCATCATAAACACTATTTAAACAGTGCCCCCATCATAAACACTATCTAAACAGTGCCCCCATCATAAACACTATTTAAACAGTGCCCCCATCATAAACACTATATAAACAGTGCCCCCATCATAAACACTATTTAAACAGTGCCCCCATCATAAACACTATTTAAACAGTGCCCCCATCATAAACACTATTTAAACAGTGCCCCCATCATAAACACTATTTAAACAGTGCCCCCATCATAAACACTATTTAAACAGTGCCCCCATCATAAACACTATTTAAACAGTGCCCCCATCATAAACTCTATTTAAACAGTGCCCACATCATGAACACTATTTAAACAGTGCGCCCATCATAAACACTACATAAACATTGCCCCATCATAAACACTATATAAACAGTGCCCCATCATAAACACTATTTAAACAGTGCCCCCATCATAAACACTATTTAAAAAGTGTCCCCATCATAAACACTATATAAACAGTGCCCCCATCATAAACACTTTTTAAACAGTGCCCCCATCATAAACACTATATAAACAGTGCCCCCATCATAAACACTATATAAACAGTGCCCCCATCATAAACACTATTTAAAGAGTGCCCCCATCATAAAAACTATTTAAACAGTGCCCCCATCATAAACACTATTTAAACAGTGCCCCCATCATAAACACTATTTAAACAGTGCCCCCATCATAAACATTATTTAAACAGTGCCCCCGTCATAAACACTATATAAACAGTGCCCCCATCATAAACACTATTTAAACAGTGCCCCCATCATAAACACTATATAAACAGTGCCCCCATCATAAACACTATTTAAACAGTGCCCCCATCATAAACACTATTTAAACAGTGCCCCCATCATAAACTCTATTTAAACAGTGCCCACATCATAAACACTATTAAAACAGTGCCCCCATCATAAACATAAAATAAACACTGCCCCATCATAAACAGTATATAAACAGTGCCCCCATCATAAACACTATATAAACAGTGCCCCATCATAAACACTATTTAAACAGTGCCCCCATCATAAACACTATTTAAACAGTGCCCCCATCATAAACACTATTTAAACAGTGCGCCCATCATAAATACTATATAAACAGTACCCCCATCATAAACCCTATTTAAACAGTGCCCCCATCATAAACACTATTTAAACAGTGCCCCCATCATAAACACTATTTAAATAGTGCCCCCATCATAAACCCTATTTAGCAGTGCCCCCATCATAAACACTACATAAACACTGCCCCATCATAAACACTATATAAACAGTGCCCCCACCATAAACACTATTTAAAAAGTGCCCCCATCATAAACACTATTTAAACAGTAACCCCATCATAAACACTATTTAAACAGTGCGCCCATCATAAACACTATATAAACAGTACCCCCATCATAAACCCTATTTAAACAGTGCCCCCATCATAAACACTATTTAAACAGTGCCCCCATCATAAACCCTATTTAAACAGTGCCCCCATCATAAACACTATTTAAACAGTGCCCCCATCATAAACAATATTTAAACAGTGCGCCCATCATAAACACTATATAAACAGTTCCCCCATCATAAACCCTATTTAAGCAGTGCCCCATCATAAACACTATTTAAACAGTGCCCCCATCATAAACACTACATAAACACAGCCCCATCATAAACACTATATAAACAGTGCCCCCATCATAAACACTATATAAACAGTGCCCCATCATAAACACTATTTAAACAGTGCCCCCATCATAAACACTATTTAAACAGTGCCCCCATCATAAACACTATTTAAACAGTGTGCCCATCATAAACACTATTTAAACAGTGCCCCCATCATAAACCCTATTTAAACAGTGCCCCCATCATAAACACTATTTAAACAGTGCCCCAATCATAAACCCTATTTAAACAGTGCCCCCATCATAAACACTACATAAACACTGCCCCATCATAAACACTATATAAACAGTGCCCCCATCATAAACACTATATAAACAGTGCCCCATCATAAACACTATTTAAACAGTGCCCCCATAATAAACACTATTTAAACAGTGCCCCCATCATAAACACTATTTAAACAGTGCGCCCATCATAAACACTATATAAACAGTGCCCCCATCATAAACACTATTTAAACAGTGCCCCCATCATAAACACTATTTAAACAGTGCCCCCATCATAAACTCTATTTAAACAGTGCCCACATCATAAACACTATTTAAACAGTGCCCCCATCATAAACACTACATAAACACTGCCCCATCATAAACAGTATATAAACAGTGCCCCCATCATAAACACTATATAAACAGTGCCCCATCATAAACACTATTTAAACAGTGATCCCATCATAAACACTATTTAAACAGTGCCCCCATCATAAACACTATTTAAACAGTGCCCCCATCATAAACACTATATAAACAGTACCCCCATCATAAACACTATTTAAACAGTGCCCCCATCATAAACACTATTTAAACAGTGCCCCCATCATAAACACTATTTAAACAGTGCCCCCATCATAAACCCTATTTAAACAGTGCCCACATCATAAACACTACATAAACACTGCCCCATCATAAACACTATATAAACAGTGCACCCACCATAAACACTATATAAACAGTGCCCCATCATAAACACTATTTAAACAGTGCCCCCATCATAAACACTATTTAAACAGTACCCCCATCATAAACACTATTTAAACAGTGCGCCCATCATAAACACTATATAAACAGTACCCCCATCATAAACCCTATTTAAACAGTGCCCCCATCATAAACCCCATTTAAACAGTGCCCCCATCATAAACACTATTTAAACAGTGCCCCCATCATAAACCCTATTTAAACAGTGCCCCCATCATAAACACTATTTAAACAGTGCCCCCATCATAAACAATATTTAAACAGTGCGCCCATCATAAACACTATATAAAGAGTTCCCCCATCATAAACCCTATTTAAACAGTGCCCCATCATAAACACTATTTAAACAGTGCCCCCATCATAAACACTATTTAAACAGTGCCCCCATCATAAACACTATTTAAATAGTGCGCCCATCATAAACACTATATAAACAGTACCCCCATCATAAACCCTATTTAAACAGTGCCCCCATCATAAACACTATTTAAACAGTGCCTCCATCATAAACACTATTTAAACATTGCCCCCATCATAAACCCTATTTAAACAGTGCCCGCATCATAAACACTACATAAACACTGCCCCATCATAAACACTATATAAACAGTGCCCCCATCATAAACACTATATAAACAGTGCCCCATCATAAACACTATTTAAACAGTGCCCCCATCATAAACACTATATAAACAGTGACCCCATCATAAACACTATTTAAACAGTGCCCTCATCATAAACACTATTTAAACAGTGCCCCCATCATAAACACTATCTAAACCGTGCCCCCATCATAAACAGTATATAATCAGTGCCCCCATCATAAACACTATATATACAGTGCCCCCATCATAAACACTATATAAACAGTGCCCCATTATAAACACTATTTAAACAGTGCCCCCATCATAAACACTATTTAAACAGTGCCCCCATCATAAACACTATATAAACAGTGCGCCCATCATAAACACTATATAAGCAGTGCCCCATCATAAACACTATTTAAACAGTGCCCCCATCATAAACACTATTTAAACAGTGCCCCCATCACCACTGCCCACACCACTCCCACAGCGCTACACCTCACCCCACACCTCTCCAACAGCGCTACACCACTGCAGACACCACTCCCACAGCGCTAGAACACAGCCCACACTGCTCCCAATGCGCCACACCACTGCCCACACCACTCCCACAGCACTACACCACTGCCACACACCACTCCCACAGCGCTACACCACTGCCCACACCGCTCCCACAGCGCTACACCACTGCCCACAACTCTCCCACAGCGCTACACCGCTGCCCACACCACTCCTACAGCGCTACACCACTGCCCACCCCAATCCCACAGAGCTACACCACTGCCCACACCACTCCCACAGCGCGACACCACAGCCCACACCACTCCAACAGCGCTACACCAGTGCCCACACCTCTCAAAAAACGCTACACCACAATCACATCACTCCCTCAGCGTTACACCACTGACCACACCTCTCAAAAAACGCTACACCAATGCCAACACCACTCATACCGCGCTACACCACTGCCCACACCATTCGCACAGCGCTGCACCACTGTCCACACCACTCCCACAGTGCTACACCACTGCCCACACCATTCCCACAGCGCTACACCACAGTCCACAACACTGCCACAGCGCTACACCACTGCCCACACCACTCCCAAAGCACTACACAACTGCCCACACCACACCCATAGCGCTAGACCACTTCCCACACCGCTCCCACAGATCTGCACCACTGCCCACACCACTCCCACAGCGCAACACCACTGCCCACACCACTCCCACAGCGCTACACCACTGCCCACACCGCTCCCACAGCGCTACACCACTGCCCACACCACACCAACAGCGCTACACCACTGCCCAAACCAATCCCACCGCGTTACACCACTTCCCACACCTCTCAAAAAACGCTACACCACTGCCAACAACACTCCCACAGCGCTACACCACTGCCCACACCACAACCGCAGCGCTACACCACAGCCCACACCACTCCCACAGCGCTACACCACTGCCCTCACCACAACCGCAGCGCTACACCACAGCCCACACCAGTCCCACAGCACCACACCACTGGTCATACCATTACCGGAGTTCTACTCCACAACCCACATCACACACACAGCGCTAAGCTAATGCCCACAACACTACCAGAGCGCTACACCACTGCACACACCACCCCCACAGCACTACACCACTGCCCACAACACTCCCACAGCGCTACACCACAACCCAGACCACTCCCACAGCGCTACACCACAACCCACACCACTCCCACAGCGCTACACCACAACCCACACCACACCCACAGCGTTAAACCACTCCCACACCACTCCCACAGCGATACACCACTGCCCACACAACTCCAGCAGCGCTACAAAATGCCCACACCACTCCCACAGCGCTACACCACTGCCCACACCACTCCCACAGCGCTACACCACTGCCCACACCACTCCCACAGCGCTACACCACTGCCCACACCACTCCCACAGCGCTACACCACTGCCCACAATACTCCCACAGCGCTACACCACTGCCCATACCACTCCCACAGCGCTACACCAAAACCCACACCACTCCCACAGCGCTACACAACTGCCCACACCACTCCCACAGCGCTACACCACTGCCCACACCAATTCCAGAGCACTACACCACTGCCCACACTACTCCCACAGCACTACACCACTGCCCACGCCACTCCCACAGCACTACACCAAAACCCAGACCACCCCAACAGAGCTACACCACTGCCCACACCAATCCCACAGCGCTACACCACTGCCCACACCAATCCCAAAGCGCTACACCACTGCCCACAAAACTCCCACAGCGCTACACCACTGCCCACACCACTCCCACAGCACTACACCACTGCCCACACCTCTCCCACAGCCCTACACCACTGCACACACCAATCCCACAGCGCTTCACCACAACCCACACCACTCCCACAGCACTACACCACTGCCCACGCCACTCCCACAGTGCTACACCACAACACACACCACTCCCACAGCGCTACACCACTGCCCACACCACTCCCACCGTGATACACCACTGCCCACACCACTCCCACAGCGCTACACCACTGCCCTCGCCACTCCCACAGCGCTATACCTCTGCCCACCCCACTCCCACAGCGCTACACCACTGCCCACACAACTCCAGCAGCGCTACACCACAACCCAAACCACTCCCACAGCAATACACCACTGCCCATACCACTCCCACAGCACTACAGCACTGCCCACACCACTCCCAAAGCACTACACCAGTGCCCATACCACTCCCACAGAACTACACCACTTCCCACAACAATCCCACAGCACTACACCACTGCCCACACCACTCCCACAGCACTACACCACTGCCCAAACCACTCCCACAGCACTACACAACTGGCCAGATGACTCCCACAGCGCAACACCACTGTCCACACCACTTCCACAACTCTACACCACTGCCCACACCACTCCCACAGCGCTACACCACTGCCCACACCACTCCCACCGCACTAAACCACAAACCGCACCACACCCGCTGCGCTACACCACTGCCCACACCTCTCCCCCAGCACTACACAACTGCACACACCACTCACACAGTGCTACACCACTGCGCACACAACACCCACAGCGCTACACCACTGCCCACACCACTCCCACAGCACTACACCACTGCCCACAACACTCCCACAGCACTACACCACTGCCCACACCACACCCACAGCACTACTCCACTGCCCACACCACTCCCACAGCGCAACACCACTGCCCACACCTCTCCCACAGCACTACACCACTGCCCTCAACACACAAACAGCGCAACACCACTGCCCACACCACTCACACAGCGCTACACCACTTCCCACACCACTCCCACAGCGCTACTCCACTCCCCACACCACACCCACAGGGTAACACCAAACCCCACACCACTCCCACAGCGTTACGCCAGTGCCCACACCACTCCCACAGCGTTACCCCACTGCCCACACCACACCCACAGGACTACAGCACTGCCCACATCACTACCACAGTGCTACACCACAACACACACCACTCACAAACCGCTACACCACAGCCCACACCACTCCCACAGCACTACACCACTGCCCACACCACTGCCCATGCAAGTCGCACAGCGCTACCACTGCCCACACCACTCCCATAGCGCTACACCACTGCCCACATCACTCCCACAGCACTAAACCATAGCCCACACCATTCCCACAGCGCTACACCACTGCACACACCACTCCCACAGCGGTAGACCACAGCCCACACCACTCCCACAGCGCTACACCACTGCCCACAACACTCCCACAGCGCTACACCACTGCCCACACCACTCCCACAGCGCTACACCGCTGCCCACACCACTCCCACAGCGCTACACCTCTGCCCATCCCACTCCCACAGCGCTACACCACTGCCCACACGACTCCCACAGTGCTACACCACTGCCCACACCACTCCAACAGCGCTACACCTCTGCCCACACAACTCCAACAGCGCTACACCACAAACAACACCACTCCCACAGCGCTACACCACTGATCACACCACTCCCACAGCGCTACACCGCTGCCCACACCAATCCCACAGCGCTACACCTCTGCCCACCCCACTCCCACAGCGCTACACCACTGCCCACACCACTCCCACAGCGCTTCACCTCTGCCCACCCCACTCCCACAGCGCTACACCACTGCCTACACCACAACCGAAGCGCTACACCACTGCCCACACCACTCCCACAGCGCTACACCACTGCCCACACCACTCCCACAGCGCTACACCACAGCCCACACCACTCCCACAGCGCTACACCACAGCCCACAACACTCCCACAGCGCTGCACCACTGTCCACACCACTCCCACAGCGCTACACCACTGCCCACACCACTCCCACAGCGCTACACCACTGCCCACACCACTCCCACAGCGCTACACCACTGCCCACAGTACTCCCACAGCACTACACCACTGCCCACACCGCTCCCACAGCGCTACACCGCTGCCCACACCACTCCAACAGCGCTACACCTCTGCCCACACCACTCCCACAGCGCTACACCACTGCCCACACCACTCACACAGCACAACACCACTGCCCACACCACTCCCACAGCGCTACACCACTGCCCACACCATTCCCAAGCACTACACCACTGCCCACAACTCTCAAAAAACGCTACACCACTGCCCACACCACTCCCACAGCGCTACACAACTGCCCACACCACTCCCACAGCGCTACACCACAACCCACACCAATCCCACAGCGTTACACCACTGCCCACACCACTCCCTCATCTCTACACCACTGCCCACACCACTCCCAAAGCACTACAACACTGCCCACACCACTCCCACAGCGCTAGACCACTGCCCAGACCACACGCACAGCGCTACACCACTGCCCACACCACTCCCAAAGCGCTAGACCACTGCCCACACCACTCCCACAGCGCTACACCACTGCCCGCACCACTCCCATAGTGCTACACCACTGCCCGCACCACTCCCACAGCGCTACACCACTGCCCACACCCTTCCCACAGCGCTACACCACAATTCACAACACTGCCACAGCGCTACACCACTGCCCACACCACTCCCAAAGCACTACACCACTGCCCACACCACTCCCAAAGCACTACAACACTGCGCACACCACACCCACAGCGCTAGACAACTGCCCACACCACTCCCACAGCTCTACACCACTGCCCACACCACTCCCACAGCTCTACACCACTGCCCACACCACTCCCACTGCGCAACACCACTGCCCACACCACTCACACAGCGCTACACCTCACCCCACACGTCACCAACAGCGCTACACCAGTGCAGACACCACTCCCACAGCGCTACACCACTGCCCACACTACTCCCACAGCGCTACACCACTGCCCACACCGCTCCCACAGCGCTACACCGCTGCCCACACCACTCCAACAGCGCTACACCTCTGCCCACACCACTCCCACAGCGCTACACCACTGCCCACACCATTCCCACAGCACTACACCACTGCCCACAACTCTCAAAAAACGCTACACCACTGCCCACACCACTCCCACAGCGCTACACAACTGCCCACACCACTCCCACAGCACTACACCACTGCCCACACCGCTCCCACAGCGCTGCTCCACTGCTCACACCACTCCCACAGCACCAAACCATAGCCCACACCACACCAGCAGCACTACACGACTGCCCACACCATACCAACAGCGCTAGACCACAACCCACACCACTCCCACAGCGCTACACCACTGCCCGCACTACTCCCACAGCCCTACATCAATGCCCACACCACTCCGACAGCGCTACACCACTGCCCACACCACTCCCACGGCGCTACACCACAACCCACACCACTCCCACAGCGTTACACCACTACCCACAACACTCCCACAGCACTACACCACTACCCACACCACTCCCACAGCGCTACACCACTGCCCACACCACTCCCACAGCACTACACCACTGCCCACACCACTTCAACAGCGCTACACCACAACCCACACCAGTCCCACAGTGCTACACCACTGCCCACACCACACCCGCAGCACTACAACACTGCCCACACCACTTCAACAGCGCTACACCACAACCCACACCAGTCCCACAGTGCTACACCACTGTCCACACCACTCCCACAGCGCTACACCACTGTCCACACCACTCCGGCAGCACTACACCATTGCCCACACCACTCACACAGCGCTACACCACTGCTCACACCACTCCCACAGCGCTACACCACTGCTCACACCACTCCCACAGCACTACACCACTGCCCACACCACACCCACACCGCTACACCACTGCCCACACCACTTCCACAGCGCTACACCACTGCCCACACCATTCCCACAGCACTACACCACTGCCCACAACTCTCAAAAAACGCTACACCACTGCCCACACCACTCCCACAGCGCTACACAACTGCCCACACCACTCCCACAGCGCTACACCACAACCCACACCACTCCCAGAGCGTTACACCACTGCCCACACCACTCCCTCATCTCTACACCACTGCCCACACCACTTCCAAAGCACTACACCACTGCCCACACCACACCCATAGCGCTACACCACTGCCCACATCACTCCCACAGCGCTAGACCACTGCCGAGACCACACGCACAGCGCTACACCACTGCCCACACCACTCCCAAAGCGCTAGACCACTGCCCACACCACTCCCACAGCGCTACACCACTGCCCGCACCACTCCCATAGTGCTACACCACTGCCCGCACCACTCCCACAGCGCTACACCACTGCCCACACCCTTCCCACAGCGCTACACCACAGTCCACAACACTGCCACAGCGCTACACCACTGCCCACACCACTCCCAAAGCACTACACCACTGCCCACACCACTCCCAAAGCACTACAACACTGCGCACACCACACCCACAGCGCTAGACAACTGCCCACACCACTCCCACAGCTCTACACCACTGCCCACACCACTCCCGCAGCTCTACACCACTGCCCACACCACTCCCACAGCGCAACACCACTGCCAACACCACTCCCACAGCGCTACACCTCACCCCACACCTCTCCAACAGCACTACACCACTGCAGACACCACTCCCACAGCGCTACACCACAGCCCACACTACTCCCACAGCGCTACACCACTGCCCACACCGCTCCCACAGCGCTACACCGCTGCCCACACCACTCCAACAGCGCTACACCTCTGCCCACACCACTACCACAGCACCAAACCATAGCCCACACCACACCAGCAGCACTACACGACTGCCCACACCATACCCACAGCGCTAGACCACAACCCACACCACTCCCACAGCGCTACACCACTGCCCGCACTACTCCCACAGCCCTACACCACTGCCCACACCACTCCCACAGCGCTACACCACTGCCCACACCACTCCCACGGCGCTACACCACTGCCCAAACTACTCCCACAGCCCTACACCACAACCCACACCACTCCCACAGCGTTACACCACTACCCACAACACTCCCACAGCACTACACCACTACCCACACCACTCCCACAGCACTACACCACTGCCCACAACACTCCCACAGCGCTACACCACAACCCACACCACTCCCACAGCGTTACACCACTACCCACAACACTCCCACAGCGCTACACCACTGCCCACACCACTCCCACAGCGCTACACCACAACCCACACCAGTCCCACAGTGCTACACCACTGCCCACACCACACCCGCAGCGCTACCCCACTGTCCACACCACTCCCACAGCGCTACCCACTGTCCACACCACTCCGGCAGCACTACACCACTGCCCACACCACTCACACAGCGCTACACCACTGCTCACACCACTCCCACGACGCTGCACCACTGCCCACACCACTCCCACAGCGCTACACCACTGCCCACACCATTCACACAGCACTACACCACTGCCCACACCACTCCCACAGCGCTACACCACTGCCCACACCATTCCCACAACACTACACCACTGCCCACAACTCTCAAAAAACGCTACACCACTGCCCACACCACTCCCACAGCGCTACACAACTGCCCACACCACTCCCACAGCGCTACACCACAACCCACACCAATCCCACAGCGTTACACCACTGCCCACACCACTCCCTCATCTCTACACCACTGCCCACACCACTCCCAAAGCACTACAACACTGCCCACACCACACCCATAGCGCTACACCACTGCCCACATCACTCCCACAGCGCTAGACCACTGCCCAGACCACACGCACAGCGCTACACCACTGCCCACACCACTCCCAAAGCGCTAGACCACTGCCCACACCACTCCCACAGCGCTACACCACTGCCCGCACCACTCCCATAGTGCTACACCACTGCCCGCACCACTCCCACAGCGCTACACCACTGCCCACACCCTTCCCACAGCGCTACACCACAATTCACAACACTGCCACAGCGCTACACCACTGCCCACACCACTCCCAAAGCACTACACCACTGCCCACACCACTCCCAAAGCACTACAACACTGCGCACACCACACCCACAGAGCTAGACAACTGCCCACACCACGCCCACAGCTCTACACCACTGCCCACACCACTCCCACAGCTCTACACCACTGCCCACACCACTCCCACAGCGCAACACCACTGCCCACACCACTCACACAGCGCTACACCTCACCCCACACCTCACCAACAGCGCTACACCACTGCAGACACCACTCCCACAGCGCTACACCACTGCCCACACTACTCCCACAGCGCTACACCACTGCCCACACCGCTCCCACAGCGCTACACCGCTGCCCACACCACTCCAACAGCGCTACACCTCTGCCCACACCACTCCCACAGCGCTACACCACTGCCCACACCACTCACACAGCACTACACCACTGCCCACACCACTCCCACAGCGCTACACCACTGCCCACACCATTCCCACAGCACTACACCACTGCCCACAACTCTCAAAAAACGCTACACCACTGCCCACACCACTCCCACAGCGCTACACAACTGCCCACACCACTCCCACAGCACTACACCACTGCCCACACCGCTCCCACAGCGCTGCTCCACTGCTCACACCACTCCCACAGCACCAAACCATAGCCCACACCACACCAGCAGCACTACACGACTGCCCACACCATACCCACAGCGCTAGACCACAACCCACACCACTCCCACAGCGCTACACCACTGCCCGCACTACTCCCACAGCCCTACACCACTGCCCACACCACTCCCACAGCGCTACACCACTGCCCACACCACTCCCACGGCGCTACACCACAACCCACACCACTCCCACAGCGTTACACCACTACCCACAACACTCCCACAGCACTACACCACTACCCACACCACTCCCACAGCACTACACCACTGCCCACACCACTTCAACAGCGCTACACCACAACCCACACCAGTCCCACAGTGCTACACCACTGCCCACACCACACCCGCAGCACTACACCACTGCCCACACCACTTCAACAGCGCTACACCACAACCCACACCAGTCCCACAGTGCTACACCACTGTCCACACCACTCCCACAGCGCTACACCACTGTCCACACCACTCCGGCAGCACTACACCATTGCCCACACCACTCACACAGCGCTACACCACTGCTCACACCACTCCCACAGCGCTACACCACTGCTCACACCACTCCCACAGCACTACACCACTGCCCACACCACACCCACACCGCTACACCACTGCCCACACCACTTCCACAGCGCTACACCACTGCTCACACCATTCCCACAGCACTACACCACTGCCCACAACTCTCAAAAAACGCTACACCACTGCCCACACCACTCCCACAGCGCTACACAACTGCCCACACCACTCCCACAGCGCTACACCACAACCCACACCACTCCCAGAGCGTTACACCACTGCCCACACCACTCCCTCATCTCTACACCACTGCCCACACCACTTCCAAAGCACTACACCACTGCCCACACCACACCCATAGCGCTACACCACTGCCCACATCACTCCCACAGCGCTAGACCACTGCCGAGACCACACGCACAGCGCTACACCACTGCCCACACCACTCCCAAAGCGCTAGACCACTGCCCACACCACTCCCACAGCGCTACACCACTGCCCGCACCACTCCCATAGTGCTACACCACTGCCCGCACCACTCCCACAGCGCTACACCACTGCCCACACCCTTCCCACAGCGCTACACCACAGTCCACAACACTGCCACAGCGCTACACCACTGCCCACACCACTCCCAAAGCACTACACCACTGCCCACACCACTCCCAAAGCACTACAACACTGCGCACACCACACCCACAGCGCTAGACAACTGCCCACACCACTCCCACAGCTCTACACCACTGCCCACACCACTCCCGCAGCTCTACACCACTGCCCACACCACTCCCACAGCGCAACACCACTGCCAACCCCACTCCCACAGCGCTACACCTCACCCCACACCTCTCCAACAGCACTACACCACTGCAGACACCACTCCCACAGCGCTACACCACAGCCCACACTACTCCCACAGCGCTACACCACTGCCCACACCGCTCCCACAGCGCTACACCGCTGCCCACACCACTCCAACAGCGCTACACCTCTGCCCACACCACTCCCACAGCACCAAACCATAGCCCACACCACACCAGCAGCACTACACGACTGCCCACACCATACCCACAGCGCTAGACCACAACCCACACCACTCCCACAGCGCTACACCACTGCCCGCACTACTCCCACAGCCCTACACCACTGCCCACACCACTCCCACAGCGCTACACCACTGCCCACACCACTCCCACGGCGCTACACCACTGCCCAAACTACTCCCACAGCCCTACACCACAACCCACACCACTCCCACAGCGTTACACCACTACCCACAACACTCCCACAGCACTACACCACTACCCACACCACTCCCACAGCACTACACCACTGCCCACAACACTCCCACAGCGCTACACCACAACCCACACCACTCCCACAGCGTTACACCACTACCCACAACACTCCCACAGCGCTACACCACTGCCCACACCACTCCCACAGCGCTACACCACTGCCCACACCACTTCAACAGCGCTACACCACAACGCACACCAGTCCCACAGTGCTACACCACTGCCCACACCACACCCGCAGCGCTACCCCACTGTCCACACCACTCCCACAGCGCTACCCACTGTCCACACCACTCCGGCAGCACTACACCACTGCCCACACCACTCACACAGCGCTACACCACTGCTCACACCACTCCCACGACGCTGCACCCCTGCCCACACCACTCCCACAGCGCTACACCACTGCCCACACCACTCACACAGCACTACACCACTGCCCACACCACTCCCACAGCGCTACACCACTGCCCACACCATTCCCACAGCACTACACCACTGCCCACAACTCTCAAAAAACGCTACACCACTGCCCGCACCACTCCCACAGCGCTACACAACTGCCCACACCACTCCCACAGCGCTACACCACAACCCACACCAATCCCACAGCGTTACACCACTGCCCACACCACTCCCTCATCTCTACACCACTGCCCACACCACTCCCAAAGCACTACAACACTGCCCACACCACACCCATAGCGCTACACCACTGCCCACATCACTCCCACAGCGCTAGACCACTGCCCAGACCACACGCACAGCGCTACACCACTGCCCACACCACTCCCAAAGCGCTAGACCACTGCCCACACCACTCCCACAGCGCTACACCACTGCCCGCACCACTCCCATAGTGCTACACCACTGCCCGCACCACTCCCACAGCGCTACACCACTGCCCACACCCTTCCCACAGCGCTACACCACAATTCACAACACTGCCACAGCGCTACACCACTGCCCACACCACTCCCAAAGCACTACACCACTGCCCACACCACTCCCAAAGCACTACAACACTGCGCACACCACACCCACAGCGCTAGACAACTGCCCACACCACGCCCACAGCTCTACACCACTGCCCACACCACTCCCACAGCTCTACACCACTGCCCACACCACTCCCACAGCGCAACACCACTGCCCACACCACTCACACAGCGCTACACCTCACCCCACACCTCACCAACAGCGCTACACCACTGCAGACACCACTCCCACAGCGCTACACCACTGCCCACACTACTCCCACAGCGCTACACCACTGCCCACACCGCTCCCACAGCGCTACACCGCTGCCCACACCACTCCAACAGCGCTACACCTCTGCCCACACCACTCCCACAGCGCTACACCACTGCCCACACCACTCACACAGCACTACACCACTGCCCACACCACTCCCACAGCGCTACACCACTGCCCACACCATTCCCACAGCACTACACCACTGCCCACAACTCTCAAAAAACGCTACACCACTGCCCACACCACTCCCACAGCGCTACACAACTGCCCACACCACTCCCACAGCACTACACCACTGCCCACACCGCTCCCACAGCGCTGCTCCACTGCTCACACCACTCCCACAGCACCAAACCATAGCCCACACCACACCAGCAGCACTACACGACTGCCCACACCATACCCACAGCGCTAGACCACAACCCACACCACTCCCACAGCGCTACACCACTGCCCGCACTACTCCCACAGCCCTACACCACTGCCCACACCACTCCCACAGCGCTACACCACTGCCCACACCACTCCCACGGCGCTACACCACAACCCACACCACTCCCACAGCGTTACACCACTACCCACAACACTCCCACAGCACTACACCACTGCCCACACCACTCCCACAGCACTACACCACTGCCCACACCACTTCAACAGCGCTACACCACAACCCACACCAGTCCCACAGTGCTACACCACTGCCCACACCACACCCGCAGCACTACACCACTGCCCACACCACTTCAACAGCGCTACACCACAACCCACACCAGTCCCACAGTGCTACACCACTGTCCACACCACTCCCACAGCGCTACACCACTGTCCACACCACTCCGGCAGCACTACACCATTGCCCACACCACTCACACAGCGCTACACCACTGCTCACACCACTCCCACAGCGCTACACCACTGCTCACACCACTCCCACAGCACTACACCACTGCCCACACCACACCCACACCGCTACACCACTGCCCACACCACTTCCACAGCGCTACACCACTGCTCACACCATTCCCACAGCACTACACCACTGCCCACAACTCTCAAAAAACGCTACACCACTGCCCACACCACTCCGACAGCGCTACACAACTGCCCACACCACTCCCACAGCGCTACACCACAACCCACACCACTCCCAGAGCGTTACACCACTGCCCACACCACTCCCTCATCTCTACACCACTGCCCACACCACTTCCAAAGCACTACACCACTGCCCACACCACACCCATAGCGCTACACCACTGCCCACATCACTCCCACAGCGCTAGACCACTGCCGAGACCACACGCACAGCGCTACACCACTGCCCACACCACTCCCAAAGCGCTAGAACACTGCCCACACCACTCCCACAGCGCTACACCACTGCCCGCACCACTCCCATAGTGCTACACCACTGCCCGCACCACTCCCACAGCGCTACGCCACTGCCCACACCCTTCCCACAGCGCTACACCACAGTCCACAACACTGCCACAGCGCTACACCACTGCCCACACCACTCCCAAAGCACTACACCACTGCCCACACCACTCCCAAAGCACTACAACACTGCGCACACCACACCCACAGCGCTAGACAACTGCCCACACCACTCCCACAGCTCTACACCACTGCCCACACCACTCCCGCAGCTCTACACCACTGCCCACACCACTCCCACAGCGCAACACCACTGCCAACACCACTCCCACAGCGCTACACCTCACCCCACACCTCTCCAACAGCACTACACCACTGCAGACACCACTCCCACAGCGCTACACCACAGCCCACACTACTCCCACAGCGCTACACCACTGCCCACACCGCTCCCACAGCGCTACACCGCTGCCCACACCACTCCAACAGCGCTACACCTCTGCCCACACCACTCCCACAGCACCAAACCATAGCCCACACCACACCAGCAGCACTACACGACTGCCCACACCATACCCACAGCGCTAGACCACAACCCACACCACTCCCACAGCGCTACACCACTGCCCACACCACTCCCACGGCGCTACACCACTGCCCACACCATACCCACAGCGCTAGACCACAACCCACACCACTCCCACAGCGCTACACCACTGCCCGCACTGCTCCCACAGCCCTACACCACTGCCCACACCACTCCCACAGCGCTACACCACTGCCCACACCACTCCCACGGCGCTACACCACTGCCCACACTACTCCCACAGCACTACACCACAACCCACACCACTCCCACAGCGTTACACCACTACCCACAACACTCCCACAGCACTACACCACTACCCACAACACTCCCACAGCACTACACCACTACCCACACCACTCCCACAGCGTTACACCACTACCCACAACACTCCCACAGCACTACACCACTACCCACACCACTCCCACAGCACTACACCACTGCCCACAACACTCCCACAGCGCTACACCACAACCCACACCACTCCCACAGCGTTACACCACTACCCACAACACTCCCACAGCGCTACACCACTGCCCACACCACTCCCACAGCGCTACACCACTGCCCACACCACTTCAACAGCGCTACACCACAACCCACACCAGTCCCACAGTGCTACACCACTGCCCACACCAATCCCACAGCGCTACCCACTGTCCACACCACTCCGGCAGCACTACACCACTGCCCACACCACTCACACAGCGCTACACCACTGCTCACACCACTCCCACGACGCTGCACCACTTCCCACACCACTCCCACAGCGCTAAACTACGGCCCACACAACTCCCACAGCGCTACACCACTGCCCACACCACACCCACAGCACTACACAAGTGCCCATACCAATCCCACAGCACTACACCACTGCCCACACCACTCCCACAGCACTACACAACTGCACTCAGCAATCCCACAGCGCTACACGACTGCCCACACCACTCCCACAGCACTACACAACTGCACTCAGCAATCCCACAGCGCTACACCACTGCCCACACCACTCCCACAGCGGTAGACCACTGCCCACACCACTGCCCACACCACTCCCACAGCGGTAGACCACTGCCCACACCACTGCCCACACCACTCCCACTCCGATACACCACTGCCCGCACCACCCCCACAGCACTACACCACTGCACACACCACTCCCGCAGCGCTACTCCACTGCCCACACCACACCCACAGCACTACACCACTGCCCGCACCACTCACACAGCACTACACCACTGCCCACACCACTTCAACAGCGCTACACCACAACACACACCAGTCCCACAGTGCTACACCACTGCCCACACCACACCCGCAGCACTACACCACTGCCCACACCACTTCAACAGCGCTACACCACAACCCACACCAGTCCCACAGTGCTACACCACTGTCCACACCACTCCCACAGCGCTACACCACTGTCCACACCACTCCGGCAGCAATACACCATTGCCCACACCACTCACACAGCGCAACACCACTGCTCACACCACTCCCACAGCGCTACACCACTGCTCACACCACTCCCACAGCACTACACCACTGCCCACACCACACCCACAGCGCTACACCACTGCCCACACCACTTCCACAGCGCTACACCAAAGCCCACACCATTCCCACAGCACTACACCACTGCCCACAACTCTCAAAAAACGCTACACCACTGCCCACACCACTCCCACAGCGCTACACAACTGCCCACACCACTCCCACAGCGCTACACCACAACCCACACCACTCCCAGAGCGTTACACCACTGCCCACACCACTCCCTCATCTCTACACCACTGCCCACACCACTTCCAAAGCACTACACCACTGCCCACACCACACCCATAGCGCTACACCACTGCCCACATCACTCCCACAGCGCTAGACCACTGCCGAGACCACACGCACAGCGCTACACCACTGCCCACACCACTCCCAAAGCGCTAGACCACTGCCCACACCACTCCCACAGCGCTACACCACTGCCCGCACCACTCCCATAGTGCTACACCACTGCCCGCACCACTCCCACAGCGCTACACCACTGCCCACACCCTTCCCACAGCGCTACACCACAGTCCACAACACTGCCACAGCGCTACACCACTGCCCACACCACTCCCAAAGCACTACACCACTGCCCACACCACTCCCAAAGCACTACAACACTGCGCACACCACACCCACAGCGCTAGACAACTGCCCACACCACTCCCAAAGCTCTACACCTCTGCCCACACCACTCCCGCAGCTCTACACCACTGCCCACACCACTCCCACAGCGCAACACCACTGCCAACACCACTCCCACAGCGCTACACCTCACCCCACACCTCTCCAACAGCACTACACCACTGCAGACACCACTCCCACAGCGCTACACCACAGCCCACACTACTCCCACAGCGCTACACCACTGCCCACACCGCTCCCACAGTGCTACACCTCTGCCCACACCACTCCCACAGCACCAAACCATAGCCCACACCACACCAGCAGCACTACACGACTGCCCACACCATACCCACAGCGCTAGACCACAACCCATACCACTCCCACAGCGCTACACCACTGCCCGCACTACTCCCACAGCCCTACACCACTGCCCACACCACTCCCACAGCGCTACAACACTGCCCACACCACTCCCACGGCGCTACACCACTGCCCACACCATACCCACAGCGCTAGACCACAACCCACACCACTCCCACAGCGCTACACCACTGCCCGCACTACTCCCACAGCCCTACACCACTGCCCACACCACTCCCACAGCGCTACACCACTGCCCACACCACTCCCACGGCGCTACACCACTGCCCACACTACTCCCACAGCCCTACACCACAACCCACACCACTCCCACAGCGTTACACCACTACCCACAACACTCCCACAGCACTACACCACTACCCACACCACTCCCACAGCACTACACCACTGCCCACAACACTCCCACAGCGCTACACCACAACCCACACCACTCCCACAGCGTTACACCACTACCCACAACACTCCCACAGCGCTACACCACTGCCCACACCACTCCCACAGCGCTACACCACTGCCCACACCACTTCAACAGCGCTACACCACAACCCACACCAGTCCCACAGTGCTACACCACTGCCCACACCACACCCGCAGCGCTACCCCACTGCCTACACCAATCCCACAGCACTACACCACTGCCCACACCACTTCAACAGCGCTACACCACAACCCACACCAGTCCCACAGCGCTACCCACTGTCCACACCACTCCGGCAGCACTACACCACTGCCCACACCACTCACACAGCGCTACACCACTGCTCACACCACTCCCACGACGCTGCACCACTGCCCACACCACTCCCACAGCGCTACACCACTGCTCACACCACTCCCACAGCACTACACCACTGCCCACACCACACCCACAGCGCTACACCACTGACCACACCACTCCCACAGCACTACACCACTGCCCACACCACTCCCAAAGCGCTACACCACTGCACTCAGCAATCCCACAGCGCTACACCACCCCACTCCACTCCCGCAGCGCTAAACTACGGCCGACACCACTCCCACAGCGCTACACCACTGCCCACACCACACCCACAGCACTACACCAGTGCCCATACCAATCCCACAGCACTACACCACTGCCCACACCACTCCCACAGCACTACACAACTGCACTCAGCAATCCCACAGCGCTACACGACTGCCCACACCACTCCCACAGCACTACACAACTGCACTCAGCAATCCCACAGCGCTACACCACTGCCCACACACTCCCACAGCGGTAGACCACTGCCCACACCACTGCCCACACCACTCCCACAGCGGTAGACCACTGCTCACACCACTGCCCACACCACTCCCACTCCGATACACCACTGCCCGCACCACCCCCACAGCGCTACACCACTGCACACACCACTCCCGCAGCGCTACTCCACTGCCCACACCACACCCACAGCACTACACCACTGCCCGCACCACTCACACAGCACTACACCACTGCCAGCACCACTCCCACTGCACTACAACACTGCCCACACCACTCCCACAGCACTACACCACTTCCCAAACCACTCCCACAGCGCTAAACCACTGCCCGCACCACCCCCACACTGCTAAACCACTGCCCGCACCACCCCCACAGCGCTACACCACTGCCCACACCACTCCCGCAGCCCTATACCACTGCCTACACCACTCCCGCAGCCCTACACCACTGCACACACCACACCCACAGCGCTACACCACTGCCCACATCACTCCCACAGCGCTACACCACTGAACAAAACAGTCCCACAGCAATTCACCACTGCCCACACCACTCCCACAGCGCTACACCACTGCCCACACAACTCCCAAAGCGCTACACCACTGCCCACACCACACCCAAAGCGCTACACCACTGACCACACCACTCCCACAGCGCTACACCACAACCCACACCACTCCGACAGCGCTACACCACTGCCCACACCACTCCCGCAGCGCTACACCACAACCCACACCAATCCCACAGCGCTACACCACTGCCCACACCATTCCCACAGCGTTACACCACTGCCATCACCACTGCCCAAACCACTCCCACTCCGTTACACCACTGCCCACACCACACCCACAGCACTACACCACGGCCCGCACCACTCCCACAGCGCTACACCACTGCCCACACCACTCCCACAGCGCTACACCACTGCCCACACCAATTCCACAGCGCTACACCACTGCCCAGACCACTCCCACAGCACTACACCATTGCCCACACCACTCCCACAGCACTACACCAGTGCCCATACAACACCCACAGCACTACAGCAGTGCCCACACCACTCCCACAGCACTACACCACTGCCCACAACACTCCCACAGCGCTGCTCCACTGCTCACACCACTCCCACAGCACCAAACCATAGCCCACACCACACCAGCAGCACTACACGACTGCCCACACCATACCCACAGCGCAAGACCACAACCCACACCACTCCCACAGCGCTACACCACTGCCCGCACTACTCCCACAGCCCTACACCACTGCCCACAACACTCCCACAGCGCTACACCACTGCCCACACCACTCCCACGGCGCTACACCACTGCCGACACTACTCCCACAGCCCTACACCACTGCCCACACTACTCCCACAGCCCTACACCACAACCCACACCACTCCCACAGCGTTACACCACTACCCACAACACTCCCACAGCACTACACCACTACCCACACCACTCCCACAGCGCTACACCACTGCCCACACCACTCCCACAGCGCTACAGCACTGCCCACACCACTCTCACAGCGCTACACCACTGCCCACACCACTTCAACAGCGCTACACCACAACCCACACCAGTCCCACAGTGCTACACCACTGCCCACACCACACCCGCAGCACTACACCACTGCCCACACCAGTCCCACAGCGCTACACCACTGTCCACACCACTCCGGCAGCACTACACCATTGCCCACACCACTCACACAGCGCTACACCACTGCTCACAACACTCCCACGACGCTGCACCACTGCCCACACCACTCCCACAGCGCTACACCACTGCTCACACCACTCCCACAGCACTACACCACTGCCCACACCACACCCACAGCGCTACACCACTGCCCACACCACTCCCACAGCGCTACACCACTGCCCACACCATTCCCACAGCACTACACCACTGCCCACAACTCTCAAAAAACGCTACACCACTGTCCACACCACTGCCACATCGCTACACAACTGCCCACACCACTCCCACAGCGCTACACCACAACCCACACCACTCCCAGAGCGTTACACCACTGCCCACACCACTCCCTCATCTCTACACCACTGCCCACACCACTCCCAAAGCACTACACCACTGCCCACACCACACCCATAGCGCTACACCACTGCCCACATCACTCCCACAGCGTTAGACCACTGCCCAGACCACACGCACAGCGCTACACCACTGCCCACACCACTCCCAAAGCGCTAGACCACTGGCCACACCACTCCCACAGCGCTACACCACTGCCCGCACCACTCCCATAGTGCTACACCACTGCCCGCACCACTCCCACAGCGCTACACCACTGCCCACACCCTTCCCACAGCGCTACACCACAGTCCACAATACTGCCACAGCGCTACACCACTGCCCACACCACTCCCAAAGCACTACACCACTGCCCACACCACTCCCAAAGTACTACAACACTGCGCACACCACACCCACAGCGCTAGACAACTGCCCACACCACTCCCACAGCTCTACACCACTGCCCACACCACTCCCACAGCTCTACACCACTGCCCACACCACTCCCACAGCGCAACACCACTGCCCACACCACTCCCGCAGCGCTACACCTCACCCCACACCTCTCCAACAGCGCTACAACACTGCAGACACCAGTCCCACAGCGCTACACCACAGCCCACAGTACTCCCACAGCGCTACACCACTGCCCACACCGCTCCCACAGCGCTACACCGCTGCCCACACCACTCCAACAGCGCTACACCTCTGCCCACACCACTCCCACAGCGCTACACCACTGCCCACACCACTCACACAGCACTACACCACTGCCCACACCACTCCCACAGCGCTACACCACTGCCCACACCATTCCCACAGCACTACACCACTGCCCACAACTCTCAAAAAACGCTACACCACTGCCCACACCACTCCCACAGCGCTACACAACTGCCCACACCACTCCCACAGCGCTACACCACAACCCACACCGCTCCCACAGCGTTACACCACTGCCCACACCACTCCCTCATCTCTACACCACTGCCCACACCACTCCCAAAGCACTACACCACTGCCCACACCACAACCATAGCGCTACACCACTGCCCACACCACTCCCACAGCGCTAGACCACTGCCCAGACCACACGCACAGCGCTACACCACTGCCCACACCACTCCCAAAGCGCTAGACCACTGCCCACACCACTCCCACAGCGCTACACCACTGCCCGCACCACTCCCATAGTGCTACACCACTGCCCGCACCACTCCCACAGCGCTACACCGCTGTCCACACCTCTCCCACAGCGCTACACCACTGCCCGCACTACTCCCACAACCCTACACCACTGCCCACACCACTCCCACAGCGCTACACCACTGCCCACACCACTCCCACGGCGCTACACCACTGCCCACACTACTCCCACAGCCCTACACCACTGCCCACACTACTCCCACAGCCCTACACCACAACCCACAACACTCCCACAGCGTTACACCACTACCCACAACACTGTCACAGCACTACACCACTACCCACACCACTCCCACAGCGCTACACCACTGCCCACACCACTCCCACAGCGCTACAGCACTGCCCACACCACTCTCACAGCGCTACACCACTGCCCACACCACTTCAACAGCGCTACACCACAACCCACACCAGTCCCACAGTGCTACACCACTGCCCACACCACACCCGCAGCACTACACCACTGCCCACACCAGTCCCACAGCGCTACCCACTGTCCACACCACTCCGGCAGCACTACACCACTGCCCACACCACTCACACAGCGCTACACCACTGCTCACACCACTCCCACGACGCTGCACCACTGCCCACACCACTCCCACAGCGCTACACCACTGCTCACACCACTCCCACAGCACTACACTACTGCCCACACCACACCCACAGCGCTACACCACTGCCCACACCACTCCCACAGCACTACACCACTGCCCACACCACTCCCAAAGCGCTACACCACTGCACTCAGCAATCCCACAGCGCTACACCACAACCCACTCCACTCCCGCAGCGCTAAACCACGGCCCACACCACTCCCACAGCGCTACACCACTGCCCACACCACACCCACAGCACTACACCAGTGCCCATACCAATCCCACAGCACTACACCACTGCCCACACCACTCCCACAGCACTACACAACTGCACTCAGCAATCCCACAGCGCTACACGACTGCCCACACCACTCCCACAGCACTACACAACTGCACTCAGCAATCCCACAGCGCTACACCACTGCCCACACCACTGCCACTCCGATACACCACTGCCCGCACCACCCCCACAGCGCTACACCACTGCACACACCACTCCCGCAGCGCTACTCCACTGCCCACACCACACCCACAGCACTACACCACTGCCCGCACCACTCACACAGCACTACACCACTGCCAGCACCACTCCCACTGCACTTCACCACTGCCCACACCACTCCCACAGCACTACACCACTTCCCAAACCACTCCCACAGCGCTAAACCACTGCCCACACCACCCCCACACTGCTAAACCACTGCCCGCACCACCCCCACAGCGCTACACCACTGCCCACACCACTCCCGCAGCCCTATACCACTGCCTACACCACTCCCGCAGCCCTACACCACTGCACACACCACACCCACAGCGCTACACCACTGCCCACACCACTCCCACAGCGCTACACCACTGAACAAAACAGTCCCACAGCAATTCACCACTGCCCACACCACTCCCACAGCGCTACACCACTGCCCACACAACTCCCAAAGCGCTACACCACTGCCCACACCACTCCCAAAGCGCTACACCACTGACCACACCACTCCCACAGCGCTACACCACAACCCACACCACTCCGACAGCGCTACACCACTGCCCACACCACTCCCGCAGCGCTACACCACAACCCACACCACTCCAAAAGCGCTACACCACTGCCCACACCATTCCCACAGCGTTACACCACTGCCAACACCACTGCCCAAACCACTCCCACTCCGTTACACCACTGCCCACACCACACCCACAGCACTAAACCACGGCCCGCACCACTCCCACAGCGCTACACCACTGCCCACACCACTCCCACAGCGCTACACCAATGCCCACACCAATCCCACAGCGCTACACCACTGCCCAGACCACTCCCACAGCACTACACCATTGCCCACACCACTCCCACAGCACTACACCACTGCCCAAACCACACCCACAGCGCTACACCACTGCCCACACCACTCCCACCGGACTACACCAGTGCCCATACAACACCCACAGCACTACAGCAGTGCCCACACCACTCCCACAGCACTACACCACTGCCCACAACACTCCCACAGCGCTAGACCACTGCCCATACCACTGCCCAAACCACTCCCACTCCGTTACACCACTGCCCGCACCACCCCCGCAGCGATACTCCACTGCCCACAACCACACCCACAGCACTACATCACTGCCCACACCACACCCACAGCACTACACCACTGCCCGCACCACTCCCACAGCACTACACCACTGCCCGCACCACTCCCACAACACTACACCACTGCCCACACCACTCCCACAGCGCTACACCACTGCCCACACTACTCCCACAGCGCTAAACCACTGCCCGCACCACTCAGGCAGCCCTACACCACTGCCCACACCACTCCCACAGCGCTACACCACTGCCCACTCCACACCCACAGCGCTACACCACTGCCCAAACCACTCCCACAGCACTACACCACTGCCCAAACCCTCCCACAGCACAACACCACTGAACAACACACTCCCACAGAAATTCACCACTGCCCAAAACACTCCCACAGCACTTCAAAAATGCCCACACCACTGCCCACACCAATCCCATTCCGTTACACCACTGCCCACACCACGCCCACAGCACTACACCACTGCCCGCACCACTCCCACAGCGCTACACCACTGCCCACACCACTCCCACAGCACTACACCACTGCCCACACCACACCCACAGCGCTACACCACAACCAACACCACTCCTGCAGCGCTAAACCACGGACCACACCACTCCCACAGCGCTACACCACTGCCCACACCACTCCCACCGCACTACACCAGTGCCCATACCACTCCCACAGCACTACACCACTGCCCACACCAATCCCACAGCGCTACACCACTGCACTCAGCAATCCCACAGCGCTACACCACTGCCCACACCACTCCCACAGCGCTACACCACTGCACTCAGCAATCCCACAGCGCAACACCACTGCCCACACCACTCCCACTCCATTACACCACTGCCCGCACCACCCCCACAGCACTACACCACTGCCCGCAACAATTCCACAGCACTACACCACTGCCCGCACCACTCCCACAGCGCTACACCACTGCCCACACCACTCCCACAGCGCTACACCACACCCCACACCAATCCCACAGCGCTACACCACTGCCCACACCACAGCCACAGCGCTACACCACTGCCCACACCACTCCCACAGCGCTACCCCACTGCCCACACCACTCCCACAGCGCTACACCACTGCCCACACCACTCCCACAGCGCTACACCACAACCCACACCACTCCCACAGCGCTACACCACAGCCCACACCACTCCCACAGCGCTACACCACAAACCACACCACTCCCACAGCGCTACACCACAACCCACACCACACCCACAGCGCTACACCACAAGCCACACCACTCCCACAGCGTTACACCACTGCCCACACCACACCCATAGCCCTACACCACTGACCACACCGCTCCCACAGCGCTAAACCACTGCCCACACCACTCCCACAGCGCTACACCACTGCCCACACCACTCCCACATCGCTACACCACTGCCCACACCACTCCCACAGCGCTAGACCACAGCCCACACCACTCCCACAGCGCTACACCACACCCCACACCACTCCCCCAGCGCTACACCACAACCCACACCACTCCCACAGCGCTACACCTCTGCCCACACCACTCCAACAGCGCTACACCACAACCCACACCACTCCCACAGCGCTACACCACTGCCCACACCACTCTCACAGCGCTACACCACTGCCCACACAACTCCGAAAGCACTACACCACTGCCCACACCACACCCACAGCGCTACACCACTGTCCACACCACTCCCACAGCGCAACACCACTGCCAACAGCAAGCTCACAGCGTTAAACCACTGCCCACACCACACCGACAGCGCTACACCACTGCCCACACCACTCCCTCATCTCTACACCACTGCCCACACCACTCCCACAGCGCTGCACCACTGCCCACTCCACACCCACAGCGCTACTCCACTGCCCACACCACTCCCACAGCGCTACACCACTGTCCACACCACTCCCACAGAGCTAGACCACTGCCACACACCAATTCCACAGCGCTACACCACTGCCCACACCGCTCCCAAAGCGCTACACCACTGCCCACACCACTCCCACAGCGCTACACCACTGCCCACACCACTCCCACAGCGCTACACCACAACCCACACCACTCCCACAGCGCTACACCACTGCCCAAACCACTCCCTCATCTCTACACCACTGACCACAACACTCCCACAGCGCTACACCACTGCCCACACCACTCCCACAGCGTTACACCACTGCCCACACCACTCCCACAGCGCTACACCACACCCCACACCACTCCCACAGCGTTACACCACTGCCCACTCCTCTCCCACAGCACTTCACCACAACCCACACCATTCCCACAGCGCTGCACCATAGCCCACAACACACCAACAGCCCTACACCACTGCCCATACCTCTCCCACTGCGCTACACCACACCCCACACCACTCCCACAGCGCTACACCTCTGTCCACACCACTCCCGCAGCGCTACACCACAACCCACACCACTCCAACAGCGCTACACCACTACACACAGCACTCCCACAGCACTACACCACTGCCCACACCACTCCCACAGCGCTACACCACTGTCCACACCACTCCCACAGCGCAGCACCACTGCCAACAGCAAGCTCACAGGGTTAAACCAATGCCCACACCACACTCACAGTGCTAAACCACTGCCCACACCACTCCCACAGCGCAACATCACTGCCAACAGCAAGCTCACAGGGTTAAACCACGGCCCACACCACACCCACAGCGCTACACCACTGCCCACACCACTCCCACACCGCTACACCTCTACCCACACCACTCCCGCAGCACTACACCACTGCCCACACCACTCCCACAGCGCTACACCACAACCCACAACAAACCCACTGCGCTACACCACTGCCCACACCACTCCCACAGCGCTACACCTCAGCCCACAACACTCCAACAGTGCTACACCACAACCCACACCACTCCCACAGCGTTACACCACTGCCCACAACTCAAAAAACGCTACACCACTGCCAACACCACTCCCACAGCGCTACACCACTGCCCACACCACAACCGCAGCACTACACCACTGCCCACACCACTCCCACAGCTCTACACCACAGCCCACACCACTCCCACAGCGCTAAACCACAGCCCACACCACTCCCACAGCGCTACACCACTGCCGACACCACTCCCACAGCGCTACACCACAACCCACACCACTCCCACAGCGTTACACCACTGCCCACACCACTCCCTCATCTCTACACCACTGCCCACACCACTCCCACAGCGCTACACCACTGCCCACACCACTCCCACAGCGCTACACCTCAACCCACACCACTCCCGCAGCACTACACCACTGCACACACCACACCCACAGCGGAACACCACTGCCCAAACCTATCCCACAGCGATACACGACTGCCCGCACCACTCCCAAAGCACTACACCACTGCCCACACCACAAGCGCAGCGCTACACCACTGCCCGCAGCAATCCCACAGCGCTAGACCACTGCCCACACCACTCCCACAGCGCTACACCACAGCCCACACCACTCCCACAGCGCTACACCACTGCCCACACCAAACCCACAGCGCTGCACCACTGCCCACACCTCTCAAAAACGCTACACCACTGCCCACACAACTCCGAAAGTGCTAAACCACTGCCTACAGCAGACCTACAGCGCTACACGACAGTCCACACCACTCCCACAGCGCTACACCACTGCCAACAGCAAGCTCACAGCGTTAAACCACTGCCCACACCACTCCCACAGCGCTACACCACTGCACACACCACACCCACAGCGGAACACCACTGCCCAAACCACTCCCACAGCACTTCACCACTGCCCACACCACACCAACAGCGCTACACCACTGCCCACACCACTCCCACAGCGCTAGACCACTGCCCACACCACTCCCACAGCGTTACACCACTGCCCACACCACTCCCACAGCGCTACTCCACTGCCCACACCACACCCACAGCGCTACACCACTGCCCACACCACTCCAACAGCGCAACACCACACCCCACACCACTACCACAGCGTTACTCCTCTGCTCACACCACTTCCACAGCGCTACTCAACTGCCCACACCATTCCCACAGCGTTACACCACAGCCCACACAACTCCAGCAACGCTACTCCACTGCCCACACCACTCCCACAGCACTACACCACAACCCACACCACTCCCACAGCACTACACCACACCCCACACCACTCCCACAGCACTACACCACTGCCCACACCACTCCCACAGCGCTACACCACTGCCCACACCACTCCCACAGCGCTACACCACTGTCCACACCACTCCCGCAGCGCTACACCACTGCCCACACCACTCCCACAGCGCTACACCACTGTCCACACCACTCCCACAGCGCGACACCACTGCCCACACCACTGCCCACACCACTCCCACTCCGTTACACCACTGCCCGCACCACCCCCACAGCGCTACACCACTGCCCGCACCACTCCCACAGCGCTACTCCACCACTCCCACAGCGCTACACCACAGCCCACACCACTCCCACAGCGCTGCACCACTGCCCACACCACGCCCACAGCGCTACACCACTGCCCACACCACTCCCACAGCGCTGCACCACTGCCCACACCACTCCCACAGCGCTACACCACTGCCCACACCACTCCCACAGCGCTACACCACAGCCCACACCACTCCCACAGCACTACACCACTGCCCATACCACTCCCACAGCACTACAGCAGTGCCCACACCAATCCCACAGCACTACACCAGTGCCCATACCCCTCCCACAGCGCTACACCACTGCCCACACCACTCCCACAGCGCTACACCACTGCCCACACCAAACCCACAGCGCTGCACCACTGCCCACACCTCTCAAAAACGCTACACCACTGCCCACACAACTCCGAAAGTGCTAAACCACTGCCTACAGCAGACCTACAGCGCTACAAGACAGTCCACACCACTCCCACAGCGCTACACCACTGCACACACCACACCCACAGCGGAACACCACTGCCCAAACCACTGCCACAGCACTTCACCACTGCCCACACCACACCAACAGCGATACACCACTGCCCACACCACTCCCACAGCGCTAGACCACAGACCACACTGCTCCCACAGCGCTACAACGCTGCCCACACAACTCCCACAGCGCTACGCCTCTGCCCACACCACTCCCACAGCGCTACACCACTGACCACACCACTCCCACAGCGCTACACCTCTGCCCACACCACTCCAACAGTGCTACACCACAACCCACACCACTCCCACAGCGTTACACCACTGCCCACACCTCTCAAATAACGCTACACCACTGCCAACACCACACCCACAGCGCTACACCACTGCACACACCACAACCGCAGCACTACACCACTGCCCACACCACTCCCACAGCGCTACACCACAGCCCACACCACTCCCACAGCGCTACACCACTGCCCACACCACTCCCACAGCGCTACACCACAACCCATACAACTCCCACAGCGTTACACCACTGCCCACACCACTCCCTCATCTCTAAACCACTGCCCACACCACTCCCAGAGCGCTACACCAATGCTCACACCAATCCCACAGCGATAGACCACTGCCCACACCACTCCCACAGCGCTACACCACTGCCCACACCGCTCCCACAGCGCTTCACCACTGCTCACACCACTCCCAAAGCACTACACCACACCCCTCACCACTACCACAGCGTTACACCACTGCCCACACCACTCCAACAGCGCTACTCCACTGCCGACACCACTCCCTGAGAACTACACCACTGCCCACACCACACCCAAAGCGCTACACCACTGCCGACAACATTCCCACAGCACTACACCACAGCCCACACCACTCACACAGCGCTACACCACTGCCCAGACCACTCCCACAGCGCTACACCACTACCCACACCACTCCAGCAGCGCTACACCACTGACCACACCACACCCACAGCGCTACACCACTGCCCACACCACTCCCACAGCGCTACATCACTGACCGCACCACTCCCAGAGCGCTACACCACTGCCCGCACCACTCCCACAGCGCTACACCACTGCCCACACCACTCCCACAGCGCAACACCACACCCCACACCACTCCACAGCGTTAAACCACAAACCGCACTACTCCAGCAGCCCTACACCACTGCCCACACCTCTCCCACAGTGCTACACCACTGCCCACACCACTCCCACAGCGCTACACCACTGCCCACACCACTCCCACAGCGCTACACCACTGCCCACACCATTCCCACAGCGCTACACCACTGCCCACACCGCTCCCAAAGCACTAAACCAATGCCCACACCACTCCCAAAGCGCTACACCACTGCCCACACCACACCCATAACGCTACACCACAACCCACACCACTCCCAAATCACTGCACCTCTGCCCACACCACTCCCACAGCGCTAGACCACTGCCCACACCACTCCCAAAGCACTACACCTCTGCCCACACCACTCCCACAGCGCTAGACCACTGCCCACACCACACGCACAGCGCTACACCAATGCCCGCAGCAATCCCACAGCGCTATACCACTGCCCACACCAATCCCACAGCACTACACCACAACCCACACCACTCCCAAAGCGCTACACCACTGCCCGCACCACTCCCACAGCGCTACACCACTGCCCACACCACTCCAACAGCGCAACACCACTGCCCACACCACTCCCACAGAACTACACCACTGCCCACACCACTCCGACAGCGCTACACCACTACCCACAACACTCCAGCAGCGCTACACCACTGCACTCAACACTCCCACAGTGCTACACCACTGCCCACACCACACCCACAGCGCTACACCACTGCCCACACCACTCCCACAGCGCTACTCCACTGCCCACACCAAACCCACAGCACTACACCACTGCCCACACCACACCCACAGCACTACACCACTGCCCACACCACTCCCACAGCGCTACTCCACTGCCCACACCAATCCCACAGCACTACACCACAACCCACACCACTCCCACAGCGCTACACCACTGCCCACACCACTCCCACAGCACTTCACCTCTAGCCACACCATTCCCACAGCGCTACACAACAACCCACACCACTCCCACAACGCTACACCACTGCCCACACCACTCCGACAGCGCTACACCACTACCCACAACACTCCAGCAGCGCTACACCACTGCACTCAACACTCCCACAGTGCTACACCACTGCCCACACCACACCCACAGCGCTACACCACTGCCCACACCACTCCCACAGCGCTACTCCACTGCCCACACCAAACCCACAGCACTACACCACTGCCCACACCACACCCACAGCACTACACCACTGCCCACAACACTCCCACAGCGCTACTCCACTGCCCACACCTCACCCACAGCACTACACCACAACCCACACCACTCCCACAGCGCGACACCACTGCCCACACCACTCCCACAGCGCTACACCACTGACCACACCACTCCCACAGCGCTACACCTCTGCCCACACCACTCCAACAGTGCTACACCACAACCCACACCACTCCCACAGCGTTACACCACTGCCCACACCTCTCAAATAACGCTACACCACTGCCAACACCACACCCACAGCGCTACACCACTGCACACACCACAACCGCAGCACTACACCACTGCCCACACCACTCCCACAGCGCTACACCACAGCCCACACCACTCCCACAGCGCTACACCACTGCCCACACCACTCCCACAGCGCTACACCACAACCCATACAACTCCCACAGCGTTACACCACTGCCCACACCACTCCCTCATCTCTAAACCACTGCCCACACCACTCCCAGAGCGCTACACCAATGCTCACACCAATCCCACAGCGATAGACCACTGCCCACACCACTCCCACAGCGCTACACCACTGCCCACACCACTCCCACAGCGTTACACCACTGCCCACACCACTCACACAGCGCTACACCAATGCCCACACCGCTCCCACAGCGCTACACCACTGCCCACACCACTCCCACAGCGCTACACCACTGCCCACACCGCTCCCACAGCGCTACACCACTGCTCACACCACTCCCAAAGCACTACACCACACCCCTCACCACTACCACAGCGTTACACCACTGCCCACACCACTCCAACAGCGCTACTCCACTGCCCACACCACTCCCACAGCACTTCACCTCTAGCCACACCATTCCCACAGCGCTACACAACAACCCACACCACTCCCACAACGCTACACCACTGCCCACACCACTCCGACAGCGCTACACCACTACCCACAACACTCCAGCAGCGCTACACCACTGCACTCAACACTCCCACAGTGCTACACCACTGCCCACACCACACCCACAGCGCTACACCACTGCCCACACCACTCCCACAGCGCTACTCCACTGCCCACACCAAACCCACAGCACTACACCACTGCCCACACCACACCCACAGCACTACACCACTGCCCACAACACTCCCACAGCGCTACTCCACTGCCCACACCTCACCCACAGCACTACACCACAACCCACACCACTCCCACAGCGCGACACCACTGCCCACACCACTCCCACAGCACTTCACCTCTAGCCACACCATTCCCACAGCGCTACATAACAACCCACACCACTCCCACAACGCTACACCACTGCCCACACCACACCCACAGCACTACACCACTGCCCACACCACACCCACAGCGCTACACCACTGCCCACACCACTCCCACAGCGCTACACCAGTGCCCACACCTCTCAAAAACCGCTAAAACACTGCCAACACCACTTCAACAGGGCTACACCACTGCCCACACCACACCCACAGCGCTACACCACTGCCCACACCACTCCCACAGCGCTACACCACTGCCTACACCACTCCCACAGCGTTACACCACTGCCCACACCACACCCTCATCACTAAACCACTGCCCACACCACTCCCACAGCGCTACACCACTGCCCACACCACTCCCACAGCGATAGACCACTGCCCACACCACTCCCACACCGCTACACCACTGCCCACAGCACTCCCACAGCTTTACACCACTGCCCACACCACTCCCACAGCGATAGACCACTGCCCACACCACTCCCACAGCGCTACACCACTGCCCACACCACTACCACAGCGTTACACCACTGCCCACACAACTCACACAGCGCTACACCAATGCCCACACCACTCCCACAGCGCTACACCACTGCCCACATCACTCCCACAGCGCTACACCACTGCCCACACCGCTCCCGCAGCGCTACACCACTGCTCACACCACTCCCAAAGCACTACACCACACCCCTCACCACTACCACAGCGTTACACCACTGCCCACACCACTCCAACAGCGCTACTCCACTGCCGACACCACTCCCTGAGAACAACACCACTGCCCACACCACTCCCACAGCGCTACACCACTGCTGACACAATTCCCACAGCACTACACCACAGCCCACACCACTCACACAGCGCTACACCACTGCCCAGACCACTCCCACAGCGCTACACCACTACCCACACCTCTCCAGCAGCGCTACACCACTGACCGCACCACACCCACAGCGCTACACCACTGCCCACACCACTCCCACAACGCTACATCACTGACCGCACCACTCCCACAGAGCTACACCACTGCCCGCACCACTCCCACAGCACTACACCACTGCCCACACCACTCCCACAGCGCAACACCACACCCCACACCACTCCCACAGCGTTAAACCACAAACCGCACTACTCCAGCAGCCATACACCACTGCCCACACCACTCCCACAGCGCTACACCACTGCCCACACCACTCCCACAGCGCTACACCACTGCCCACACCACTCCCACAGCGCTACACCACTGCCCACACCACTCCCACAGCGCTACACCACTGCCCACACCGCTCCCAAAGCACTAAACCACTGCCCACACCACTCCCAAAGCGCTACACCACTGCCCACACCACACCCATAACGCTACACCACAACCCACACCACTCCCAAATCACTGCACCTCTGCCCACACCACTCCCACAGCGCTAGACCACTGCCCACACCACTCCCAAAGCACTACACCTCTGCCCACACCACTCCCACAGCGCTAGACCACTGCCCACACCACACCCACAGCACTACACCACTGCCCACACCACTCCCACAGCGCTACTCCACTGCCCACACCTCACCCACAGCACTACACCACAACCCACACCACTCCCACAGCGCTACACCACTGCCCACACCAATCCCACAGCACTACACCACAACCCACACCACTCCCACAGCGCTACACCACTGCCCGCACCACTCCCACAGCGCAACACCACTGCCCACACCACTCCAACAGCGCAACACCACTGCCCACACCACTCCCACAGAACTACACCACTGCCCACACCACTCCGACAGCGCTACACCACTACCCACAACACTCCAGCAGCGCTACACCACTGCACTCACCACTCCCACAGTGCTACACCACTGCCCACACCACACCCACAGCGCTACACCACTGCCCACACCACTCCCACAGCGCTACTCCACTGCCCACACCACACCCACAGCACTACACCACTGCCCACACCACACCCACAGCACTACACCACTGCCCACACCACTCCCACAGCGCTACTCCACTGCCCACACCTCACCCACAGCACTACACCACAACCCACACCACTCCCACAGCGCTACACCACTGCCCACACCACTCCCACAGCACTTCACCTCTAGCCACACCATTCCCACAGCGCTACACCACAACCCACACCAGTCCCATAACGCTACACCACTGCCCACACCACTCCCACAGCACTACACCACTGCCCACACCACACCCACAGCGCTACACCACTGCCCACACCACTCCCACAGCGCTGCACCAGTGCCCACACCTCTCAAAAACCGCTAAACCACTGCCAACACCACTTCAACAGGGCTACACCACTGCCCACACCACACCCACAGCGCTACACCACTGCCCACACCACTCCCACAGCGCTACTCCACTGCCCACACCACTCCCACAGCGCTACACCACTGCCCACACCACTGCCCACATCACTCCCACTCCGTTACACCACTGCCTGCACCACACCCACAGCGATACACCACTGCCCACACCACTCCCACAGCGCTACACCACTGCCCACACCACTGCCCACATCACTCCCACTCCGTTACACCACTGCCTGCACCACACCCACAGCGCTACACCACTGCCCACACCACTCCCACAGCGCTAAACCACTGCCCACACCACTCCCACAGCGCTACACTGCTGCCCACACTACACCCACAGCACTACACCACACCCCACACCACTCCCACAGCGCTACACCACTGCCCACACCACTCCCACAGCGCTTCACCACTGCCCACACCACTCCCACAGCGCTACACCACTGCCCGCACCACTCCCACAGCGCTACTCCACCACGCCCACAGCGCTACACCACAGCCCACACCACTCCCACAGCGCTGCACCACTGCGCACACCACTCCCACAGCGCTACACCACAGCCCACACCACTCCCACAGCGCTGCACCACTGCCCACAACACTCCCACAGCGCTACACCACTGCCCACACCACTGCCCACACCACTCCCACTCCTTTACACCACTGCAGGCACCACTCCCACAGCGCTACACCACTGCCCACACCACTTCCACAGCGCTACACCACTGCCCACACCACTGCACACACCACTCCCACTCCGTTACACCAGTGCCCATACCACTCCCACAGCACTACAGCAGTGCCCACACCACTCCCACAGAACTACACCACTGCCAACACCACTCCGACAGCGCTACACCACTACCCACAACACTCCAGAAGCGCTACACCACTGCACTCACCACTCCCACAGTGCTACACCACTGCCCACACCACACCCACAGCGCTAGACCACAGCCCACACCACTCCCACAGCGCTACTCACTGCCCACACCACACCCACAGCACTACACCACTGCCCACACCACACCCACAGACACTACACCACTGCCCACACCACTCCCACAGCACTACTCCACTGCCCACGCCTCACCCACAGCACTACACCACAACCCACACCACTCCCACAGCACTACTCCACTGCCCACGCCTCACCCACAGCACTACACCACAACCCACACCACTCCCACAGCGCTACACCACTGCCCACACCTCTCCCACAACGCTACACCACTGCCCACACCACTCCCACAGCACTACACCACTGCCCACACCACACCCACAGCGCTACACCACTGCCCACACCACTGCCACAGCACTACACCACTGCCCACACCACACCCACAGCGCTACACCACTACCCACACCACTCCAGCAGCGCTACACCACTGACCGCACCACACCCACAGCGCTACACCACTGCCCACACCACTCCCACAACGCTACATCACTGACCGCACCACTCCCACAGCGCCACACCACTGCCCGCACCACTCCCACAGCGCTACACCACTGCCCACACCACTCCCACAGCGCAACACCACACCCCACACCACTCCCACAGCGTTAAACCACAAACCGCACTACTCCAGCAGCCATACACCACTGCCCACACCACTCCCACAGCGCTACACCACTGCCCACACCACTCCCACAGCGCTACACCACTGCCCACACCACTCCCACAGCGCTACACCACTGCCCACACCACTCCCACAGCGCTACACCACTGCCCACACCGCTCCCAAAGCACTAAACCACTGCCCACACCACTCCCAAAGCGCTACACCACTGCCCACACCACTCCCACAGCGCATCACCACTGCCCACACCACTCTCACAGCACTACACCACTGCCCACACCACTCTCGCAGTGCATCACCACTGCCCACACCACTCCCACAGCGCTACACCACTGCCCACACCACTCCACAGCGCATCACCACTGCCCACACCACTCCCACAGCGCTACACCACTGCCCGCACCACTCCCACAGCGCTACTCCACCACTCCACAGCGCTACACCACAGCCCACACCACTCCCACAGCGCTGCACCACTGCCCACACCACTCCAACAGCGCTACACAACTGCCCACACCACTCCCACAGCGCTACACCACAACCCACACCACTCCCACAGCGCTACACCACAACCCACACCACTCCCACTGCGTTGCACCACTGCCCACACCACACCCACAGCGCTACTCCACTGCCCACACCACACCCACAGCGCTACACCACTGCTCACACCACTCCCACAGCGTTACACCACTGCCCACACCACACCCACAGCGCTACACCACTGCCCACACCCACTCCCACAGCGCTACACCAGTGCCCACACCTCTCAAAAACCGCTACACCACTGCCAACACCACTCCCACAGCGCTACACCACTGTCCACCCCACTCCCCCAGCGCTACACCACTGCCCAAACCACTGCCCACACCACTCCCACTCCGTTACACCACTGCCCGCAACACCCCCACAGCGCTACACCACTGCCCACACCTCTCCCACAGCGCTACACCACTGCCCACACCACTCCCACAGCGCTACACCACTGCCCGCAACACTCCCACAGCACTACACCACAGCCCACACCACTCCCACAGCGCTGCACCACTGCCCACACCACTCCCACAGCGCTACACCACAGCCCACTCCACTCCCACAGCGCTGCACCACTGCCCACACCACTCCCACAGCGCTTCACCACTGCCCACACCACTCCCACAGCGCTACACCACTGCCCGCACCACTCGCACAGCGCTACTCCACCACGCCCACAGCGCTACACCACAGCCCACACCACTCCCACAGCGCTGCACCACTGCGCACACCACTCCCACAGCGCTACACCACAGCCCACACCACTCCCACAGCGCTGCACCACTGCCCACAACACTCCCACAGCGCCAAACCACTGCCCACACCACTGCCCACACCACTCCCACTCCTTTACACCACTGCAGGCACCACTCCCACAGCGCTACACCACTGCCCACACCACTTCCACAGCGCTACACCACTGCCCACACCACTGCACACACCACTCCCACTCCGTTACACCAGTGCCCATACCACTCCCACAGCACTACAGCAGTGCCCACACCACTCCCACAGAACTACACCACTGCCAACACCACTCCGACAGCGCTACACCACTACCCACAACACTCCAGAAGCGCTACACCACTGCACTCACCACTCCCACAGTGCTACACCACTGCCCACACCACACCCACAGCGCTACACCACAGCCCACACCACTCCCACAGCGCTACTCCACTGCCCACACCACACCCACAGCACTACACCACTGCCCACACCACACCCACAGCACTACACCACTGCCCACACCACTCCCACAGCACTACTCCACTGCCCACGCCTCACCCACAGCACTACACCACAACCCACACCACTCCCACAGCGCTACACCACTGCCCACACCTCTCCCACAACGCTACACCACTGCCCACACCACTCCCACAGCACTACACCACTGCCCACACCACACCCACAGCGCTACACCACTGCCCACACCACTGCCACAGCACTACACCACTGCCCACACCACACCCACAGCGCTACACCACTACCCACACCACTCCAGCAGCGCTACACCACTGACCGCACCACACCCACAGCGCTACACCACTGCCCACACCACTCCCACAACGCTACATCACTGACCGCACCACTCCCACAGCGCCACACCACTGCCCGCACCACTCCCACAGCGCTACACCACTGCCCACACCACTCCCACAGCGCAACACCACACCCCACACCACTCCCACAGCGTTAAACCACAAACCGCACTACTCCAGCAGCCATACACCACTGCCCACACCACTCCCACAGCGCTACACCACTGCCCACACCACTCCCACAGCGCTACACCACTGCCCACACCACTCCCACAGCGCTACACCACTGCCCACACCACTCCCACAGCGCTACACCACTGCCAACACCACTCCGACAGCGCTACACCACTACCCACAACACTCCAGAAGCGCTACACCACTGCACTCACCACTCCCACAGTGCTACACCACTGCCCACACCACACCCACAGCGCTAGACCACAGCCCACACCACTCCCACAGCGCTACTCCACTGCCCACACCACACCCACAGCACTACACCACTGCCCACACCACACCCACAGCACTACACCACTGCCCACACCACTCCCACAGCACTACTCCACTGCCCACGCCTCACCCACAGCACTACACCACAACCCACACCACTCCCACAGCGCTACACCACTGCCCACACCTCTCCCACAACGCTACACCACTGCCCACACCACTCCCACAGCACTACACCACTGCCCACACCACACCCAAGCGCTACACCACTGCCCACACCACTGCCACAGCACTACACCACTGCCCACACCACACCCACAGCGCTACACCACTACCCACACCACTCCAGCAGCGCTACACCACTGACCGCACCACACCCACAGCGCTACACCACTGCCCACACCACTCCCACAACGCTACATCACTGACCGCACCACTCCCACAGCGCCACACCACTGCCCGCACCACTCCCACAGCGCTACACCACTGCCCACACCACTCCCACAGCGCAACACCACACCCCACACCACTCCCACAGCGTTAAACCACAAACCGCACTACTCCAGCAGCCATACACCACTGCCCACACCACTCCCACAGCGCTACACCACTGCCCACACCACTCCCACAGCGCTACACCACTGCCCACACCACTCCCACAGCGCTACACCACTGCCCACACCACTCCCACAGCGCTACACCACTGCCCACACCGCTCCCAAAGCACTAAACCACTGCCCACACCACTCCCAAAGCGCTACACCACTGCCCACACCACTCCCACAGCGCATCACCACTGCCCACACCACTCTCACAGCACTACACCACTGCCCACACCACTCTCGCAGTGCATCACCACTGCCCACACCACTCCCACAGCGCTACACCACTGCCCACACCACTCCCACAGCGCATCACCACTGCCCACACCACTCCCACAGCGCTACACCACTGCCCGCACCACTCCCACAGCGCTACTCCACCACTCCCACAGCGCTACACCACAGCCCACACCACTCCCACAGCGCTGCACCACTGCCCACACCACTCCAACAGCGCTACACAACTGCCCACACCACTCCCACAGCGCTACACCACAACCCACACCACTCCCACAGCGCTACACCACAACCCACACCACTCCCACTGCGTTGCACCACTGCCCACCCACACCCACAGCGCTACTCCACTGCCCACACCACACCCACAGCGCTACACCACTGCTCACACCACTCCCACAGCGTTACACCACTGCCCACACCACACCCACAGCGCTACACCACTGCCCACACCACTCCCACAGCGCTACACCAGTGCCCACACCTCTCAAAAACCGCTACACCACTGCCAACACCACTCCCACAGCGCTACACCACTGTCCACCCCACTCCCCCAGCGCTACACCACTGCCCAAACCACTGCCCACACCACTCCCACTCCGTTACACCACTGCCCCGCAACACCCCCACAGCGCTACACCACTGCCCACACCTCTCCCACAGCGCTACACCACTGCCCACACCACTCCCACAGCGCTACACCACTGCCCGCAACACTCCCACAGCACTACACCACAGCCCACACCACTCCCACAGCGCTGCACCACTGCCCACACCACTCCCACAGCGCTACACCACAGCCCACTCCACTCCCACAGCGCTGCACCACTGCCCACACCACTCCCACAGCGCTTCACCACTGCCCACACCACTCCCACAGCGCTACACCACTGCCCGCACCACTCGCACAGCGCTACTCCACCACGCCCACAGCGCTACACCACAGCCCACACCACTCCCACAGCGCTGCACCACTGCGCACACCACTCCCACAGCGCTACACCACAGCCCACACCACTCCCACAGCGCTGCACCACTGCCCACAACACTCCCACAGCGCCAAACCACTGCCCACACCACTGCCCACACCACTCCCACTCCTTTACACCCACTGCAGGCACCACTCCCACAGCGCTACACACTGCCCACACCACTTCCACAGCGCTACACCACTGCCCACACCACTGCACACACCACTCCCACTCCGTTACACCAGTGCCCATACCACTCCCACAGCACTACAGCCAGTGCCCACACCACTCCCACAGAACTACACCACTGCCAACACCACTCCGACAGCGCTACACCACTACCCACAACACTCCAGAAGCGCTACACCACTGCACTCACCACTCCCACAGTGCTACACCACTGCCCACACCACACCCACAGCGCTACACCACAGCCCACACCACTCCCACAGCGCTACTCCACTGCCCACACCACACCCACGCAGCACTGCCCACACACCACCACTGCCCACACCACACCCACAGCACTACACCACTCTGCCCACACCACTCCCACAGCACTACTCCACTGCCCACGCCTCACCCACAGCACTACACCACAACCCACACCACTCCCACAGCGCTACACCACTGCCCACACCTCTCCCACAACGCTACACCACTGCCCACACCACTCCCACAGCACTACACCACTGCCCACACCACACCCACAGCGCTACACCACTGCCCACACCACTGCCACAGCACTACACCACTGCCCACACCACACCCACAGCGCTACACCACTACCCACACCACTCCAGCAGCGCTACACCACTGACCGCACCACACCCACAGCGCTACACCACTGCCCACACCACTCCCACAACGCTACATCACTGACCGCACCACTCCCACAGCGCCACACCACTGCCCGCACCACTCCCACAGCGCTACACCACTGCCCACACCACTCCCACAGCGCAACACCACACCCCACACCACTCCCACAGCGTTAAACCACAAACCGCACTACTCCAGCAGCCATACACCACTGCCCACACCACTCCCACAGCGCTACACCACTGCCCACACCACTCCCACAGCGCTACACCACTGCCCACACCACTCCCACAGCGCTACACCACTGCCCACACCACTCCCACAGCGCTACACCACTGCCCACACCGCTCCCAAAGCACTAAACCACTGCCCACACCACTCCCAAAGCGCTACACCACTGCCCACACCACACCCATAACGCTACACCACAACCCACACAACTCCCAAATCACTGCACCTCTGCCCACACCTCTCCCACAGCGCTAGACCACTGCCCACACCACTCCCAAAGCACTACACCTCTGCCCACACCACTCCCACAGCGCTAGACCACTGCCCACACCACACCCACAGCACTACACCACTGCCCACACCACTCCCACAGCCTACTCCACTGCCCACACCTCACCCACAGCACTACACC